>NC_045806.1:47596599-47674047 GCF_009873245.2 Balaenoptera musculus | reverse complement strand
ATAAAGAAGATGTGGCACACATATACAATGGAATATTACTCAGCCTTAAAAAGAAATGAAATTGAATTATCTGTAGTGAGGTGGATGGACCTAGAGTCTGTCACATAGAGTGAAGTAAGTCGGAAAGGGAAAAACAAATACCGTATACTAACGCATATATATGGAATGTAAAAGAAAAAAAGGTACTGATGAACCTAGTGGCAGGATTAAAGACGTAGACATAAAGAATGGACTTGAGGACACGGGGCGTGGAGAGGGATGCTGGGACGAAGTGAGAGATTAGCATCGACATATATACACTGCCAAATGTAAAATAGTTAGCTAGTGGGAAGCAGCCACATAGCACAGGGAGATCAGCTCGGTGCTTTGCGAGGACCTAGAGGGGTGCGATAAGGAAGTTGGAGGGAGGCTCAAGAGGGTGGGAATATGGGGATATATGTATGCTTATGGCTTATTCACTTTGTTGTACAACAGAAACTGACACAGGATTATGAAGCAATTATACTCCAATGAAAGTTTATTAAAAATATAAACAATCCCCCTTAAAAAAAAAAAGAAATAGAAAAAGCTTGTTAAAGTTTCCCTGTATCCCAATTCCACTCCTCCCTGCAATTGGTCCTGATCGCTTACTTTCTCTTGACTTTCTATCAGTTATCTTATGTAATATGTGTTTTCTCTTCTCTGCCCCCACAAGCACCCTAATGTTGAATTCAGCCCCTTCACCAGTTTTCACAAGAAATCCACTTCAAGTATTTTGTGATTTTTTAAGACTCTGCTGAGAATGATTTTGAGAGTTTTATAAGGAGATTTAAATACTGTCCTGCTAGATCCAACCTCTCCCCCTCAAACACTCACATACATTCCAGTTATCTCTACCTCCCTCCTCTATCTTCTCTTTCTTTTCGTCTCCAACCTCATTTACCTCTAAGCCTGGAAGACAGAATTTATTAGTCTTAGTGAAAGTGAAACACATTTGAAAATAACTAATAACTTGATGCCAAATCTTCGATCAAAAAGTGTGTCATACTGGAAGATCTTTCCATAGAATGTAGTCGGTGAGCTTCATGAAATAGAAAAACAATTCCAGTAGGATTATTGTGAAATGATGACAAATCAGCAGCCTCTCTGGGAAAATGTGTTACTCCCTGACCAAGACCCACAGCCTACCCTACCTTAAACGTGCTCAGAACACTTATACTAGTCTACAGTTGGGCATCCTTTAACACAAAGCCTATTTTATAACAGTTTTGAATAAGTCATGCAATTTATTGAATACTGTACTGATTGTGAAAAGTAGAATGGTTGTATGGGTACAAAACGTTTGCAAGTGTATCATTTGTTTACTCTTGTGATCGCATGTCTGACTGGGAGCTGTGGCTCACTGCTGCTTGCCCAGTGTCACGGGAGAGTATCGTACTGCATATCACTAGCAATGGAAAAGATAAAAATTCAAGATTCAATGTACAGTTTCTACTAAATGTATACTGCTTTCACACCATCGTAAAGTCAAAAAAACATAAGTCAAACCGTTGTAAGTTAGGGACCGTCTGTATTGAATTTTTATTATATGCTGGGCACAGTACTGACTTCACATGCTTCATCTCATTTAATAATCATAACAACCCTATGAAACAAATACTGTTACTATTCCAATATTGTAGATAAAGAAGTTGAGGTTCAGAAAGGATAAAATTTCAAAAGGTAACAAGACTAGTAAGGGTTACACAAGTTTCAAACACAAGCACTATGACCCCAGAGCCCATAATCTTAACCTTTACCATATGCTGTTTTCTTACATAGACAGTCCAAATTTGTACCACAAAAGTGGACACTGAGTATTCAAAAAAATTCCGAAGATCTGGACCAGGCAGCAGAGCCTGAACAGAAGCTGAATCTAAATATATAGCCTAAAGCCAATTTGTAGAGTAATGAGTTAGAAAAAATGATATTATAATGAGATTCTGAGTACATAGAGATGTTGTTAGTGTGAGACTCTCTGATTATAGTTATTTGGACTAATGGTGGCATCCATGTCACAGATATGACTTAATGCGGAGAGACTAGAGTTAGGCAGGAGCATCTCCAGCAGGGGATCACGGGCAGAGGGAATCACATGAATTGAATTTAGGCATAAGGATCCAGGTAGAAGCAGAGTGGGATTAAGGTCTAGGGTACTTACTGGACAAAGGATGGAGTCGAGACTACAAAAGCAGAATGTATAGACCATTTTTCCAGTTAGGTCTATAAACAGCCTACTTAGTGCCAACAGGTAAAGTCTGAAAAGATCTCATCGATGGCTTATATGCCATCCTCTTTCTACCTATTTTGCTTCCTACTTATAATCTTTCCCTGTGCAGCCCATCTACTCTGGTCATAAGTCCCAAATCTTTTCCTTGAGTTTCTGCCTCATCCACTTGACCTATTCTTGATTTGGATTTCATAGGTTCTTCCCTTTATGAGCTAAAGCTTGCCAACCACATGCTCTAACTCACTGGTCTCAAGGGCCAACCTTATTCAATAATTATTCCATTGAAGCCTGCAATAATCCAGGCCTGCCTTACCCAGCCTGGTTAGAAGAGGCTCTCTACCATTTTTCTGTCTATTGTGCCTCATCCTGGTAGTTGTACTTGGCCTTTGTGATGATAGGAAAGGCAGGGTAAAATTAGGCAAATATTTGAGGTAAAGACTGCTAGGTATCTTCTGTTTGTTTGTCCCTCCAAATCCATTTTTGACCTCTTTCCACCCTGCTCTGTGCATCCAGAGGCAGACCTATATGGATCCACTTATCTTCTGAATTCTTGTTGTGTCAGCCAATGTGAACCACTGACAGGAAGTCAAAGGGACAGCAGAAACTAAAGTTGAAATATTTATTTCCCTGGCTCCTTCCCTGAAGGGCCACAACTGGCTGGATACTCTTCTCAACCAAAATACACGTCTCTGTCAAGCAATCCTCTCCACATAGCTCCTCTGAATCCAGGTTCCAGTGACTGCTCCTTCCCCTTGACTAAATCAAACCTAGGGATGATAATAACAAACGTCTATGTTACTAACTTATAGTACTATACTATGCATTGTGGTTTCTCAACACCATAAGTATTTATACTCTCTTAAATAACCCAGTTTGAGTGTGTCATCTGTTTCCTGTCAAGACCTTGACTGTTACACTGCCCTTAGGTCTTTCCACCACCCTGGTTCCCACATCCTGGTAAGCACTTTTGTAATAGCTTATAGGCTTTAGACATCTTTTGTTTTAATGAATAAACTGTATTTATTTTTCCTATAAGCTGTCAGTGATATCTAAAAGATATACTTTAAAAATTGGCTATAAATATAATTGAATTTGTCCTTTTTTATTTAACTGGCAATTTCTTTTTCGTTTTTTTAAAATTAATTTTTATTGGAGTATAGTTGCATTACAATGTTGTGTTAGTTTCTTGCTGTAGAGCAAAGTGAATCAGTTATACATACATATATCCACTCTTTTTTAGATTTCTTTCCCATTTAGGTCACCACAGAGAATTGAGTAGAGTTCCCTGTGCTATACAGTAGGTTCTCATTAGTTATATATTTTATACATAGTAGTATATATATGTCAGTCCCAATCTCTCAATTCATCCCACCCCCTTTCCCCCTTGGTAACCATAAGTTTGTTCTCTATATTTGTGACTCTATTTCTGCTTTGCAAATAAGTTCATCTCTACCATTTTTCTAGAGTCCACATATAAGTGATATTATATTTGTTTTTCTCTTTCTGACTTACTTTACTCTGTATGACAATCTCTAGGTCCACCCGCATCTTTGCAAATGACACTATTTTGTTCCTTTTTATGGCTGAGTAATATTCCATTGTATATATGTACCACATCTTCTTTATCCATTCATCCATCAATGGACAGTTAGGTTGGTTCCATGTCTTGGCTATTATAAATAGTGCTGCAATGAACATTGGGGCACATGCATCATTTTGAATTATGGTTCTCACCAGATATATGTCTAGGAGTGGGATTGCTGGGTCGTATGGTAGCTCTATTTTTAGCTTTTTAAGGAACCTCCATACTGTTCTCCATAGTGGCTGTACCAATTTACATTCCCACCAACAGTGTAGGAGGATTCCCTCTTCTCCACACCCTCTCCAGCATGTATTGTTTGTAGGTTTTTTGATGATGGCTATTCTGACTAGTGTGAGGTGATACCTCATTGTAGATTTGATTTGCCTTTCTCTAGTAATTAGTGATGTTTAGCATCTTTTCATGTGTTTGTTGTATGTCTTCTTTACTTCTAAAATTCTCAATTCACAGCAATATAATATCTTTATCTCAGTGTTCCACTAAACTTGAACTGGTTAAGGTATACTATAATAACCTTCTAATTGCCAAATCCAAATTAATATTTTCTAATCCTTGTCTTATTAACCACTTATTTAACAACTGCATTTGTAACTGCTGAATATTTTCATTGTAAACACCTTCACCTTTGGGTTTCATAACACATCACCATCTAGGTTCTCTTCACATTTCTCTGACGACTTCTTCTCTGTCCTCTGTCTTCATATGCCATTTTTTTGGTCTATCTTATCATTAAATGTTGGTGTTCTCAAGAACTCCATCTTCAGGTCACTACTCTTTTCCCTCTATATACTCTCTTTGGATGATCACATTTACTCTCATAGTTTCGACTCCCATTTCTATCCTTATGACTCTCAAATTCATATCTCTAGCCCAGTCCTTTCCTCAAACTTCCTCATGTTCATCTTCACTTTAATATTACAAATTTAGAGATCAAACAGCCATACAGTTCCTCCTGGGCTTCTCTGATATTTCATACAGTTGATTGCTTCCTTCTTCTTATAACTCTTTCTTCCTTTAGCCTCTATGACAATTTTCTTAGTCATTTCAGGCTACTATAACAAAGTACCATAAACTGTGTGGCTTATAAACAAAGGAATTTACTTCTCACCGTTCTGGAGGCTGAAGATCTCTCATGTTTGAGATCAGGCTGCCAGCATGGTCGAGTTCTGGTGAAAGCCCTTTTTCAGGTTGCAGACTGCTGACATCTTGTATCCTCACATGGAAGAGAGCAGAGGGTGAAGGGAAAACAGGTTCTTTCACGATTCTTATAAGTACACTAATCCCGTTCATGAGGGCTCCATCCTCATGATCTCATCTAATCCTAATTAACTCTCAAGGCCCTACCTCCTAATACCATCACATTGGTGTATAGGGTTTCAATAATATGAATTTTGAGAGGGACACAAACATTCATAACAATAATAAAATTTTCTTGGCAATCTTCTAGATTTTTGACTATTAATTCTTGCCCTTCTTGAGGATTTCTCCTCTTCCTAAGCTCCATGGCTTCAAATATTAGCCACGTTATTAATCAGCCCAAGTCCTTATCACACCTGGATCATTCCAATAGAAAAAAAGGTAAAATAACTGGTAGAATTTCTCAGAAGAATCCTAGTAATGGACTGCTGTTTTCTTCTATGATGTCTTGCTATTGTGCAGATTCCCCTGTATCTGGACCCTAGATTTATGGTGACTTGGTAGATAACCCAAATGTCTCTTTTACATGATCCCACTGCCCATCTACATTTCCACTTTCCAAATATTGGACAAATATATACCTTTGATTAACGCTCACATTAATTAGTTATCCAACAGGCCTTCAGCTTTGACTCTTTCCAGTCTTGTCATGCCAAGGCATGACAGTCTTTTACCCTTATATCTAGTTTGTCCATCAAAAAGAAAGAAAACATTGTAAACTACAGCTCAAATTATGTCATTCTACTGAGAAACTTTTAATGAATTCCAGTTACTCACAGCACCATTTCCAAACCTATCCTTGGCCCCTAATATCAGGTGATGCCCTCATGGTAGCTTATGACTTTAGCACTCCCTAATCACCTTGCTTTCTGGTGTTTCTTTGGTTTTGGGGCACTATGGATTTCTCTCACTTTATTGTAAGCTCAGCTATGCATTGTAGAAGTTGTTTGCTCGATTTTATCTATAATTTCTAGGTGACTGTAGGGATTGGAGGAAGATTTAAAAAGCATTTAGTTTATCATATTGTTGTAAACAATTAAAGTTTTAAGAAACAATCTACAGAGGAAAAGAAAAACTGAAAAGGAACACATCAAAATTTTACCAACAGTTGTACTTGGTGGTGGAGTTATAGTAATATAATAAAGAAATATAGTATTCTTCTTTATATTTGTCAGTATTTTTCAACATTTTTACAATGCATGTGTATTATTTTTAAATCAAGAAAAACCTTATTTATTTTGAAAATAAACTCACTTTGACTCAGTTATTTATATTCTAGAATTCAAATAAGTAAAAAAAAATATGGGCAAAGATTAGGTAAGACGTACAATGATGCAGAGAGTGTTTGTGGTGAACATTTGGGCACAACCAATTTAATGAAGGTTGGAATAGAATGCAGTCTTTAAACTGATGCTTAAGAAGAGGTTTTAATGTCATAGAGAATTTCTTCTGATATAAAGCTAAAGCAAAACTATGGTTACAAAATTGTATATGGGTATAGATTCAATTCTCTAATGTAAAAAAAAAATACATAGACAAAAACTAGAAGGAAATATCTCCAAGGGCTTCTACGTAATTGCCTCTGGGTGGTGGGATTATACATGATGTTTGTTCAGTTCTTTATACTTTTCTGTATTTTCCAAGTATTTTGATAATCAGGAGAAAAGTAAGATACAGGCAGTTGCCTCTGCAGGATACTAGGTGGGAATATAGCCTATGGAATGGAGAGACATCTCCCTAAAATAAAGGAAAAATGTGATGAAAATTCAGTTAATTTCAAAGTATAGGATTCATGAATGATACCAGAGTATTTTTTGTTTTGTTTTGTTTTTTTACACACCAGCACCTCTAAAACTTATTTTAGAATATTATATACATCTTCTCATGTATTTGTTGGCCATCTGCATGTCTACTTTAGAGAAATGTCTATTTAGGTCTTCCAAATGTAAAATGGATGGCTAGTGGGAAGCTGCTGCATAGCACAAGGAGATCAACTCGATGCTTTTTGACGACCTAGTGGGATGGGATAGGGAGGGTGGGAGGGAGGCTCAAGAGGGAGGGAATATGAGGATATATGTATACATATAGCTGATTTACTTTGTTGTACAGCAGAAACTAACACAACATTGTAAAGCATTTATACTCCAATAAAGATGTGAGAATAAAAAAGAATATTATATACATACTGCCATTTTCTCTCTTCCACCTAGACAACTACAAGTTAATGCAATGCTTGGGGGAAAAGGGAAATTAAATAACATGTGCTGAACATTTACTAAATGCTGTATATAGAGTCAAGCACTTTCCTACATTCTTTCATGAATCTTCATCATCAACAATTTTTTGAGATGAAGCTGTCACAACATGAGTGAAGTTGTATTGCATGCAAATTTAATCTATGTAAATTTGAAGTAGTTGCATATGGAAATGTTGGTATGTATTAAATTTAAAATAATATAATCTCCCCAAATTAAAAAATAAATAAAGCAAAAAGAAGGGCTTAAGTTTAAAGTGGGAGCTAAAGGAATAATAAACTATTCCACATGGTAGCTTCACTTTGGTTGGTAAACATTAATTTGTCAGTATCCTGTGACTCGTGTATGCATTGTAACTTCTGGGAATACTCTTGGTGCTACTTTTTAGTGTTACTATTATTATTTAAATATTTTAAATATATTTTACGACATCAGCTTAGGTTCATCGGGTACTAGTACTAAGGAAAAATACATCTTAAAATCATTAACTTTATAGTAGAAGTCAGAAGTGATAAGAAAAAAGAAAAGCTATGAAGAGGGCCAAACTACCATCATAATAGGCTGTGCAATGTTTGATTGACCAAGCAGTATCCTGTGAGGTATAAAAACCAATACCTAGAAAACTAAAAGTAACATTAATGCAAAAATGGTTATAGATTTATGGAGCCCAAGGATGCATTCTCTCTAATTTACATTTATCCCTATGAGAAAATTAATCTTGAATTGTGTAGCATCTTTAGCAATGCATCCTTTGCATAAAATAGTGCATTATCTCCACTTTAAACAAGAGGAAACTGAGGCTCAGAAAAGTTAAGAACTTTCCCAAATCACACAGGAAAATATGGCTTGTGTGTGCTGGGTTCAGCTGATAACTGCTTCACATGTCTTTTTGGAGTGGTGGTGCTTTTACACTCCTTCCCTTGATGATCCCACTTGATATCAGGCTTCAATTACCCATCTCTATATTCTCTTTATTACCAAATCTATATCTTCTGGACAGATTTTTTCCTAAGCTCCAAATTTCTATATGCATCTGCCTTTCACCGAGTTGCCTAAACCATAAATATGAGCATCATCTCATCTCTTCCCTCTCTCTTACCCCTTACATTCAATCAATGACAGTCTTGTTTATTTAGCCTCCTTAATACTTATGGTATCTAGTTCCCCTTTTTTGATCCATACTGCTGTGATCATGATACAGGCCACCATCATCACTCTATTACTATAATAGGTGCCAAAACCTCAGCTCTATCTACTGCCCAGCTCTCCTCTTTTGTCTTAACTATAGGAATATGAAATTGTTTGTTCCTAGAAAGTGCCACAAAAGAGGTATTTGTTTCATGCCTGTGTGTCTTTGTTTTCTTTGTTTCTGGTGTCTGGCCTTTCTTCTCCCAACCCCAACAAGCACTGCACCCCCTCCAATGTGAGATAATGGTTACACTTAAGGTGAGACTCTAAAAAATGAGTACTGTTTATCAGTGAAAAATGTATGTGTAAAGATATGTAATAATGATATCTACCTCATAGAGTAGGTGCAAGGAATAAATGCATTAATACATATAAATCACATAGAGCAGATGGCCTATCAGAGATCAACAAATATTAGCTTTTATTGCTATTATCATTGTTTCTGCAGTTGAGTCCATGTTCAGGAGGGATACGATTTGAGCTCTTTCCAAATACTCACATTTGCCCATATCCCAAATTTTATGATTCCTTCATCTATAAACTGTGGATAATTTCTATTTCAGAGGGAAGTTGCTAAGATGAAATATGATGATAAATAAAATAAAAACAATAAAGACACATAGAATTGTAGATGCTTAACATTTACTTAGGCTCACTCATGCTGAGTACTTGTCAGGGTACACTGATAATAAATGCCATTTTACTAGGACATAATTTGGAGTCACATGTGTTGGAGGCTGCAGTAGACATGTTAAATCTGAAAATGCCAAGGGTAAGTCTAATGTATTTTGTATTATGTATGTATAATGCAATGTATTTGACTTCATCAGCTAGGGAGCACTGGTCTTGGAGATGATTTGAGGTTCAGCAGCTATGGTTTATTTTCTTAGTATTCAATGTCAGTGAGCAAAGTAACCGATTTCTTCCTTCCATTTAGAGAAAAAGGTTTTTAACTGATCATAACTGTTGCTTCTGTACTTCTGACACCATCTCTCAATCAATCATGATGTGACTTGAAAATCTGCTATTTACTAAAATTTATAAAAAAGGAGGCTTAGGTATTTCACTTCTCAATTTGCAGATAGTAGCAACAACAAGAGAAGGACTCTCAATAATGTGAAATAAGCCAATTTATTCTTTTATTCCTTCTCAGTCCCTACATCTGCTTTGAGTAAAGAAAAGTGAGAAATACTGTGCACATGAAACTGAACATTCAGATGCTTTGTGTGCATGAAGGAGCTTACCAAATTCATGTAGAATAGATATTTACTTATCATTAGTAATCTTTCTTAACTGATCCTCCACAGGGTAGAGTAGAAAATATTAGAGAAAACAGAGCATTAAATCATTAAAGTTGCAACGGCCACAAGACACAATCTGGTCCTATCTGCTGCCTTTAGGCAGGTAAGTCATTATTATCTCCACTTTCCAGATATGGCAACTGAGGTCTGGCAAGTGGTTCTTAACCCTGTCTAAACATCAAAATTACCTCAAATGATTTATAATGTGAAACTGAACATAATTATAGTGGATTTAATATGCAATTTATTTTACATTTCAATCAATGGGGTGAAGGGCAAACGATTCTTGGACAATTTGTTATTCATTTAAGAATATGTTTAGATCTCCGTTTCACTCCATTGGTAAAAGCAAATACTAGGCACATTAAAGGTCTAAATTTGTAAAAGAGGGAAGTATAAAAGAAATACAGAATAATATTTATGAATGTGGTTTTAAGGAAAGCTTTCTTAAGACACTAACTTCAAAATACAGAAAAGATTGATAGAGTCAGCTCTACCCACCACCAGAGCCTCACATCAAGCCTCTTAGATAGCCTCAACCACCAGAGAGCAGACGGCAGAAGCAAGAAAAACTACAATCCTGCAGCCTGTAGAACAAAAACCACAGTTACAGAAAGATAGAGAAGATGAAAAGGCACAGGGCTATGTACCAGATGAAGGAACAAGGAAAAACCCCAGAAAAACAACTAAATGAAGTGGAGATAGGCAACCTTCCAGAAAAAGAATTCAGAATAATGATAGTGAAGATGATCCAGGACCTCGGAATAAGAATGGAGGCAAAGATTGAGAAGATGCAAGAAATGATTAACAAAGACCTAGAAGAATTAAAGAACAAACAAACAGAGATGACCAATACAATAACTGAAATGAAAACTACACTAGAAGGAATCAATAGCAGAGTAACTGAGGCAGAAGAACGGATAAGTGACCTGGAAGACAGAATGGTGGAATTCACTGCTGCGGAACAGACTAAAGAAAAAAGAATGAAAAGAAATGAAGACAGCCTAAGAGACCTCTGGGACAACATTAAACGCAACAACATTCGCATTATAGGGGTCCCAGAAGGAGAAGAAAGAGAGAAAGGACCGGAGAAAATATTTGAAGAGATTATAGTCGAAAACTTCCCTAACATGGGAAAGGAAATAGCCACCCAAGTCCAGGAAGCGCAGAGAGTCCCATACAGAATAAACCCAATGAGAAACACGCCGAGACACATAGTAATCAAAGTGGCAAAAATTAAAGACAAAGAAAAATTATTGAAAGCAGCAAGGGAAAAACGACAAATAACATACAAGGGAACTCACATAAGGTTAACAGCTGATTTCTCAGCAGAAACTCTGCAAGCCAGAAGGGAGTGGCATGATATACTTAAAGTGATGAAAGGGAAGAACCTACAACCAAGATTACTCTACCCGGCAAGGATCTCATTTAGATTTGATGGAGAAATCAAAAGTTTTACAGACAAGCAAAAGCAAAGAGAATTCAGCACCACCAAACCAGCTCTACAACAAATGCTAAAGGAACTTCTCTAAGTGGGAAACACAAGAGAAGAAAAGGACCTACAAAAACAAACCCAAAACAATTAAGAAAATGGTCATAGGAACATACATATCGATAATTACCTTAAACGTGAATGGATTAAATGCCCCAACCAAAAGACATAGACTGGCTGAATGGATACAAAAACAAGACCCATATATATGCTGTCTACAAGAGACCCACTTTAGACCTAGGGACACATACAGACTGAAAGTGAGGGGATGGAAAAAGATATTCCATGCAAATGGAAATCAAAAGAAAGCTGGAGTAGCTATACTCATATCAGATAAAATAGACTTTAAAATAAAGAATGTTACAAGAGACAAGGAAGGACACTACATAATGACCCAGGGATCAATCCAAGAAGAAGATATAACAATTATAAATATATATGCACCCAACATAGGAGCACCTCAATACATAAGGCAACTGCTAACAGCTATAAAAGAGGAAATCGACAGTAACACAGTAATAGTGGGGGACTTTAACACCTCACTTACACCAATGGACAGATCATCCAAAATGAAAATAAATAAGGAAACAGAAGCTTTAAATGACACAATAGACCAGATAGATTTAATTGATATATATAGGACATTCCATCCAAAAACAGTAGATTACAAGTTCTTCTCAAGTGCGCACGGAACATTCTCCAGGATAGATCACATCTTGGGCCACAAATCAAGCCTCAGTAAATTTAAGAAAATTGAAATCATATCAAGCATCTTTTCTGACCACAACGCTATGAGATTAGAAATGAATTACAGGGGAAAAAACGTAAAAAAGACAAACACATGGAGGCTAAACAATACGTTACTAAATAACCAAGAGATCACTGAAGAAATCAAAGAGGAAATAAAAAAATACCTAGAGACAAATGACAATGAAAACACGACAACCCAAAACCTATGGGATACAGCAAAAGCAGTTCTAAGAGGGAAGTTTATAGCTATACAAGCCTACCTCAAGAAACAAGAAAAATCTAAAGTAAACAATCTAACCTTACACCTAAACAAACTAGAGAAAGAAGAGCAAACAAAACCCAAAGTTAGCAGAAGGAAAGAAATCATAAAGCTCAGAGCAGAAATAAATGAAATAGAAACAAAGAAAACAATAGCAAAGATCAATAAAACTAAAAGTTGGTTCTTTGAGAAGATAAACAAAATTGATAAGCCATTAGCCAGACTCATCAAGAAAAAGAGGGAGAGGACTCAAATCAATAAAATCAGAAATGAAAACGGAGAAGTTACAACAGACACCGCAGAAATACAAAGCATCCTAAGAGACTACTACAAGCAACTTTATGCCAATAAAATGGACAACCTGGAAGAAATGGACAAATTCTTAGAAAGGTATAACCTTCCAAGACTCAACCAGGAAGAAACAGAAAATATGAACAGACCAATCACAAGTAATGAAATTGAAACTGTGATTAAAAATATTCCAACAAACAAAAGTCCAGGACCAGATGGCTTCACAGGTGAATTCTATCAAACATTTAGAGAAGAGATAACACCCATCCTTCTCAAACTCTTCCAAAAAATTGCAGAGGAAGGAACACTCCCAAACTCATTCTATGAGGCCACCTTCACCCTGATACCAAAACCAGACAAAGACACTACAAAAAAAGAAAATTACAGACCAATTTCACTGATGAATATAGATACAAAAATCCTCAACAAAATACTAGCAAACAGAATCCAACAACACATTAAAAGGATCATACACCATGATCAAGTGGGATTTATCCCAGGGATGCAAGTATTCTTCAATACACGCAAATCAATCAATGTGATACACCATATTAACAAATTGAAGAATAAAAACCATATGATCATCTCAATAGATGCAGAAAAAGCTTTTGACAAAATTCAACACCCATTTCTGATAAAAACTCTCCAGAAAGTGGGCATAGAGGGAACCTACCTCAACATAATAAAGGCCATATATGACAACCCCACAGCAAACATCATTCTCAATGGTGAAAAACTGAAAGCATTTCCTCTAAGATCAGGAACGAGACAAGGATGTCCACTCTCACCACTATTATTCAACATAGTTCTGGAAGTCCTAGCCACGGCAATCAGAGAAGAAAAAGAAATAAAAGGAATACAAATTGGAAAAGAAGAAGTAAAACTGTCACTGTTTGCGGATGACATGATACTATACATAGAGAATCCTAAAACTGCCACCAGAAAACTGCTAGAGCTAATTAATGAATATGGTAAAGTTGCAGGATACAAAATTAATGCACAGAAATCTCTTGCATTCTTATACACTAATGATGAAAAATCTGAAAGAGAAATTATGGAAACACTCCCATTTACCATTGCAACAAAAAGAATAAAATACCTAGGAATAAACCTACCTAGGGAGACAAAAGACCTGTATGCAGAAAACTATAAGACACTGATGAAAGAAATTAAAGATGATACCAACAGATGGAGAGATATACCATGTTCTTGGATTGGAAGAATCAACATTGTGAAAATGAGTATACTACCCAAAGCAATCTACAGATTCAATGCAATCCCTATCAAATTACCAATGGCATTTTTTACGGAGCTAGAACAAATCATCTTAAAATTTGTATGGAGACACAAAAGACCCCGAATATCCAAAGCAGTCTTGAGGGAAAAAAATGGAGCTGGAGGAATCAGACTCCCTGACTTCAGACTATACTACAAAGCTACAGTAATCAAGACAATATGGTACTGGCACAAAAACAGAAACATAGATCAATGGAACAAGATAGAAAGCCCAGAGATTAACCCACGCACCTATGGTCAACTAATCTATGACAAAGGAGGCAAAGATATACAATGGAGAAAAGACAGTCTCTTCAATAAGTGGTGCTGGGAATACTGGATAGCTACATGTAAAAGAATGAAATTAGAATACTCTCTAACACCATACACAAAAATAAACTCAAAATGGATTAGAGACCTAAATATAAGACTGGACACTATAAAACTCTTAGAGGAAAACATAGGAAGAACACTCTTTGACATAAATCACAGCAAGATCTTTTTTGATCCACCTCCTAGAGTAATGGAACTAAAAACAAAAATAAACAAATGGGACCTAATGAAACTTCAAAGCTTTTCCACAGCAAAGGAAACCATAAACAAGACGAAAAGACAACCCTCAGAATGGGAGAAAATATTTGCAAATGAATCAATGGACAAAGGATTAATCTCCAAAATATATAAACAGATCATTCAGCTAAATATTAAAGAAACAAACACCCCAATCCAAAAATGGGCAGAAGACCTAAATAGACATTTCTCCAAAGAAGACCTACAGACGGCCACGAAGCACATGAAAAGATGCTCAACATCACTAATTATTAGAGAAATGCAAATCAAAACTACAATGAGGTATCACCTCACTCCTGTTAGAATGGGCATCATCAGAAAATCTACAAACAACAAATGCTGGAGAGGGTGTGGAGAAAAGGGAAACCTCTTGCACTGTTGGTGGGAATGTAAATTGATACAGCCACTATGGAGAACAATATAGAGGTTCCTTAAAAAACTAAAACTAGAATTACCATATGACCCAGCAATCCCACTACTGGGCGTATACCCAGAGAAAACCGTAATTCAAAAAGACACATGCACCCGGATGTTCATTGCAGCACTATTTACAATAGCCAGGTCATGGAAGCAACCTAAATGCCCATCAACAGATGAATGGATAAAGAAGTTGTGGTACATATGTACAATGGAATATTACTCAGCCATAAGAAGGAAGGAAATTTAGTCATTTGTTGAGACGTGGATGGATCTAGAGACTGTCATACAGAGTGAAGTAAGTCAGAAAGAGAAAAACAAATATCGTATATTAATGCATGTATGTGGAACCTAGAAAAATGGTACAGATGAGCCAGTTTGCAGGGCAGAAGTTGAGACACAGATGTAGAGAATGGACATATGGACACCAAGGGGGGAAAACTGCGGTGGGGTGGGGATGGTGGTGTGCTGAATTGAGCGATTGGGATTGACATGTACACACTGATGTGTATAAAATTGATGCCTAATAAGAACCTGCAGTATAAAAAAACAAACAAAACAACTAATACTAAACTTTCATTGGGTTATTTGTATGGAAATATGTTAATATAAATGTTTCAGACATTACATGAAATTTCTAAAAATCTTAAAAAAAAAAAAACAAGTATCAGGCATGTAAGTTTCCTTCATGTCTTTTCATCACTTGATAGCTCATTTTTTTAGCACTAAATAATCTATTGTCTGGATGTACCACAATTTATTTATCCATTCACCTACTGAAGGAGATCTTGATGGCTTCAACATTTTGGCAATTATGAATAAAGCTTCTCTAAACATCAAAAAAAAAAAGATTGATAAATCTGACTTTGCTTATTACAACAAAGGCAGCATAAACAAAGTTAATAGACTAGTAAAGACTAGAGAAATAGCTGCAACACCTATCACCAATAAAGTGCCTTGAAAAAAATATATATATACAGACACACACACACATACTCACTTGCATAAAGCAATATGTAAAACAAAAACAACTTAATTGAAAAATGGCCAAAAGGTATGAGCAGAAGAGGAAATACAAAAGGCTAATAAACACATGAAAAGATTCTCATCTTAACTAGAATTTAAGGAAATTCACATTAAAACAATGAGATAACTTTTTTAACATTGAAAGTTTGATAACATCCAGTAGTGACAAGAGTATGTGGAAATAGATGCTCTTATACCCTTATGGTGGAATATAGCCACTTTGGACAACAATTTGGAAGTATCTCTTAAAATTTTAAATGTGCATAACTTATGACACTTATGACCCTTTACCCCACAGTATACACATTTGAGAAAAATCTTACCTAAGTACATAAGGACACATATACATTGGAGCATTGTTTTTAATAGCAGAAATATTAAAACAACCTAAAAGAATAATGCATCTTTGTATGTATAGACAAGGAAAGATCTTGAAGACATACCGAATTTTTTGGAAAAAGCTTTAGAACAATAGATAAAATGTGAGACCATTTTATTTTTAGAAAATCCCTCAAATGTTACTGAGACACAGGCCTACTTGAGAACCACTGCAATGAAGTAGAATCTTTCCAAGGGCAGAGAATACAGTATCCCATCCTTTAAAAATATTTTTATTGTAAAATATGCATAACATAAAATTTACCATTTTAACAATTTTGTGTATAATTCAGTGACATTAAACACTATCCACCTCCGAACTTGTTCATCAGTCCAAACTGAAACTATGTACCCATTACCCATTAAACAGTAACTCTCTATTATTATCTCCCCATAGTCCCCAGTAACCACTATTCTACTTTCTGTTTCTACGACTGTGAATCTTTTAGGTACCGTATATAAGGACAATATTTGCCCTTTTGCCTCTGGCTTATTTTACTTTGCATAATACAGACACACTTTGCATAATATTTTCAAGGTGCATCCATGTTGTAGCATGTATCAGAATTTCATCCCTTTTTAAGGTTGAATAATGTCCCCATTTTATGTATATATATATATATATATATATATACATATACACACACTCACACCACAAAAATATGTATATATACATATATATACACACACACCACATTTTGTTTATCCATTCATCTGTCGATGGACATTTGGGTTGTTTTTACCTTTTGGCTATGGTGAGTAATGATGATATGAACATTGGTGTACAAATATCTCTTCAAGTCCCTGCTTTCAATTATTTTCGGTATATACCTAGATTTGAAATTACTGGATTATATGGTAATTCTATGCTTAATTTTTTGAGGATGCACCATGCTGTTTTCCACAGTGGCTGCACCATTTTACAGTTCTACTAGCAATGCACAAGGGTTCCAATTTCCCTACATACTCACCAACACTTGCTATTTTCTGGGTTGTTTTGGAGGGGCAGAGGGGGAAATAATAGTCATCCTAATGGGTGTGAGGTGGTATCTTATTGTGGTTTTGATTTGCATTTCCCTAATGAGTAGTGATGTTGAGCATCTTTTCAAATGCTATTGGTCATTTATATATCTTCTTTGGAGAAATGTGTATTCAAGTCTTTTGTCCATTTTTTAAATTGGGCTGCTTATTTAAATTGAGTTGTTTTTGAATTGGTTGTTGCTGAGTTGTAGGAGTTCTTTATATATTCTGGATATTAATCCCTTATGAGATATATGATTTGCAAATATTTTCTCCTATTCCATGGATTGCCTTTTCACTCTCTAGATAATGCCTTTTGATGCACAAAAGTTTTTAATTTTGATGAAGTACTATTTATCTATTTTTTTATTACCTATGCTTTTGGTGTTATGTCCGAGGAATCATTGCTAAATCCAATGCCATGGAGATTTCCCCCTATGTTTTCTTCGAAGAGTTTGATAGTTTTACCTCATATGTTTATGCCTTTGATCCATTTTGAGTTAATTTTTGTATATGATGTAAGGTAAGGGCCCACACACATTCTTTTCCATGTGGATATCCAGTTTTCTCAGAATCAATTATTGAATTAACTGTCTTTTCCCCCATTGACTTGTCTTGGCATCCTTGTCAAAAATCATTTGAATATGTATATATGTAGATTTCTGGGCTCTCTATTATATTGGTCTACATGTCTGCCTTTATGTAAGTACTACACTGTTTTGATTAATGTAACCTCTGGTAAGCTTTGAAATTGGGAAGTGTGAATCTTCCAACTTTGTTCTCCTTTGTTGATTGTTTTGTTTTCTATATCTGTGAGTCTATTTATATTGATATACAAAACAAACTAGTAGTTACCAAAGGGGAGAAGGAGAAGGAAAGGGAGAGGGGAAAATTAAGGGTATGAGATTAAGAGATACAAACTACGATGTATAAAATAGATAAGCAACAAGGATAGCACAGGGAATTATAGCCATTGTCTTGTAATAAATTTTAATGAAGTATAATCTGTAAAAATACTGAATAACTATGCTGTACACCTGAAACTAATATAATATTGTAAATCAACCAATACTTCAACAAAAAGAAGATTGTTTTGACTATTTGGGGTCCCATGAAATTGTATATGAAATTTAGGATTTTTATTTTATTTCTACAAAAAAAATTGTTGGGATTCTGATAGGGATTGCATTGAATATGTAGATCACTTAGGGTAGTATTGTCATCTTAACAATATTAAGTCTTCCAATCTGTAAACATAGGGTGTCTTTCCATTTATTTATGTCTTTAATTTTTTTCAGCAATGTTTTATAGTATTCATTATACAAGGGTTTTGCTTATTTTGCTTTATTCTTAAGTATTTTATTCTTTTTTGATACTATCCTAAATAGAATTGTCACCCTAATTTCCTTTTGGGATTGTTTACCATTAGTGTATAGAAATGAAACTTCCTTTTTTTTTGCGTAATGATTTTATATTCTCTAACTTTGCTGAGTTCATTCATTAACTCTGCCAGGTGTGTGTGTGTGTGTGTGTGTAGAATCTTTGGGGTTTTCTACATATAAGATCATGTGATCTGCAAACAGATTTTACTTCTTCTTTCCAGTTTGGATGCCTTTTATTCTTTTCTTGCCTAATAGCTTTGGCTAAAACTTGTAACTCTGTGCTGAATAGAAGTAATGAAAGCAGTATCCTTGTCTTCTTCCTGATCTTAGAGGAAAAGCTTTCAGTCTTTTACCATTGAGTATGATGTTAGCTGTACATTTTTCATACAGGGCCTTTATCATGTTGAGAAATTTCCTCCTATTCCTAGTTTGTTGAGTGTTTTTTCATGAGTGGCTGTTGAATTTTGTCACGTGCTTTCTGCATCAATTGAGATGATCATGTGGGTTTTTCCCCTTCATTCTGTTATTGGGATGTATTAGATTGATTGGTTTTGATATGTTAAAACATCTTTGCCTTCCAGGAATAAATCCCACTTGGCCATGGTGTATAATCCTTTTAAGGTGTATAATCCTTTTAATATGCTGCTGAATTCAGTTTGCTAGTGTTTTTGCATCAACGTTCATGAGAGATATTTGTCTGCAGTTTTCTTTCCTTGTGGTACATTTTTCTTGCTTTGGTATCAGGGTAAAGCTGGCCTCATAGAATGAGTTTGGAATTGTTTTACCCTCTTCAGTTTGGGGGGAAAGTTTGAGATAGATTGGTATTAATTCTTCTTTAAATGTTTCGTAGAAGTCACCAGTGAAGCCATCTGATCCAGAACTCTTCTTTGTGCTTCTTATCTTTTTAACACTCAACCCTGATTCAGAGTTTTCTGCTTACCTAGGAGGAAGGTCCTAATATCAATCAGGAAACCCTGGTCTCAGTCAGTGATCTCCAAAGTGGGGATGTTTAGCCCCTTGGTGCCTAAGGTGATCTATGGAGATGTGGGAAGTTATTATAATTCTAATTTTTAGCTCTTAAATCCCCATTTTTGTGCATGTTCTATAGAGTATGATACACACGTATTATTACCTTTTCTGAAAGCATTGATTTGCAGAGCTATGACTGTTAGGATGTGGGATTGTGCCTCTTTGTACCCTCTTTACTTTGACCCTCATATTGCCCTTTCAGATCATATAGAGCAAGACTATCCCAAGTAGGATAAATCTTGTTCTCACAACATTCTGCCATGTTTGAAAGCAGTGCTTACCTACTTCCTTAGTGTACAGGGCAAACACTACTCCCGAGCCAATTCCATTTGTTTCTCTGTGTGTGACATAGTTTCTCCTCCTGTTACCATTTATAGTCATCTTCCTCTACATGTGTTCAATTATTATTTTTTTCTTACAAAATCTAGTATCAAGAACTCCAAAGTATGTTGCTATCAGTACTGAAGATAGTGAAATGGCTAGTGTTGCTTCTCACTATCTGACTTTATTGGCCCACAGATCACACATAATTAATTTCCAAACTACAACTGACCATGACATTTATACTCATTGATTCATTTACTCAAACACTTTTTGAGCACATTCAATTTACTCTTCTAGGTACTGAAAAGACTTCGTCCCTGCTTTCAGTGACTTTAATCTATATGATGTCCCTGAAAAATACAAACAAAACTTGTATATGTAAACTATATCTCAATAAGTTTAGTTTTATAAAAGCTATGTTACAATACAGACTGTAGTAAATAACATTTGAGCATTGGGATAATCAGGAAAAGCTTTCTAGAAGAAGTGTCATTTGAATAAGAAATAAGTGGGGCCATGGTGTAGTACAAAAGTGAATGTTTTTTATTAATGCCTAGCAGAGGAATATGGACTTAATCCTGAAAGCAATAATGAATAATTGAAAGGTTTTACTCAGGGAAGTGACATGCTCATATGTGTGTATTAGAAATTACTTTGGCTGTTTTTTGAAGAATGGACTGGAGATAGGTAAAAATATAAGGGAGAGATAATAAAGACCTAGGCTAAAATGTTGGCAAGCAGGTTAGAGAGTAGGGGGGCAAGTGGAAATATACTTAGGTGAGGCATAGTAGTTGATTTTACGTGCAGAGTGAGATAGAGATCTTTGTGCTGGGTTTCTCATGAGAATTTATTGTCAACTTTTCAGGAATTTTGAGAGCTGTTTGTTAACCATTGGCGGCTTGAGATAGTCATGGTAGACATATTTACATCGTGGAAATGAGGAAATACTACAAATCAGGGTTTGTTTGTTTATTAGTATGTTTCCTCAGAGAGATAGTTTTCCAGCCTACACTGTGATACTGTATGGGGTGGATGGATAGATGGTAGGTCCATTCAAAGAGATGAATTTTCTAGTAAAAGGAGTAACTGATGTATGTAGAGAAGGGCACTGAATCCAGATTTAGGCATAGTGCTTATGAGGTACATGTAGAACACTCAGGTGGATATTTCCCCTTGGATAGTCAGATCCAGATGTCAGATGAAAGGTAGAGACTGGAGAGAGATATAGTTGAGATGCATATATTTTGGATGTAATGTATATAAGTAGTATTTGCAATGGTAGGGATAGATGTGGTCATCCAAGTGGAGCTTGGAGAAGAGAAGAGGCCTAGGACAGAGTTCTAGAGAACAATTAAATTAAGGGCCAGGAGAAAGAGCCTACCAGAGAGACCAAGAAGTAACAGTAAAAATGTGTTCAAGAGGCCAAAGGAGAATTTCAAGAAGTATGGAATTATAAAATAAATAAAATTCTGCAGAAATACAAAAGGAACAGAAAAATGATGATTGCATTCACCACCTGTGAGGTCATTGGTCACATTGTAGAGACGAGTGAAGTGGTGGGAATCAAAGCTGAATTCCAGGGGTATGAATAAGAAATGAGAGGTAAGACAGTAGAAAAAAAGAAGTATAAAATACTCCTAATGTTTATTAAGCTAATGTTTATTAAGCAGCTACTTTGAACTTCTAAACACTTTACATATACTAACTCACTTAATCCATATCACAACTCTGTGAAGTAGATATTTTTACTATCCCCATTTTATAGGTAATAATAGTCACTAACATTTCATATAGTGCTTTATGCGTGTCAGGCACAATTCTAATTGCTTCAAAATATATTTACTCACTGAATTCTCTCAATAAACTAGAGAGTTAAGTACTATTATTAACCTCATTTTAGCAATGAGACAGTGGAGGCACAGAAGGGATAGGAAGCATGCTTAAGATAACAAAGTTGGGGGGAGAGCTTCAAGATGGCAGAAGAGTAAGACGCGGAGATCACCTTCCTCCCCACAGATACATCAGAAATACATCTACAGGAGGAACTGCTCCCATAGAACACCTACTGAACACTGACAGAAGACCTCAGACCTACCAAAAGGCAAGAAACTCCCCACGTACCTGGGTAGGGTAAAAGAAAAAAGAAACAACAGAGACAAAGAATAGGGACGGGACCTGCACCAGTGGGAGGGAGCCGTGAAGGAGGAAAGGTTTCCACACACTAGGAAGCCCCTTCGCGGGCGGAGACTGCAAGTGGCAGAGGGGGGAAGTTTCGGAGGCGCGGAGGAGAGCACAGCCACAGGGGTGCGGAGGGCAAAACGGAGAGATTCCCGCACAGAGGTTTGGCAACGAGCAGCACTCACCAGCCCGAGAGGCTTGTCTGCTCACCCGCCAGAGCGGGTGGGGGCTGGGAGCTGAGGCTCGGGCTTTGGTCGGATCCCAGGGAGAGGACTGGGGTCGGCGGCGTGAACACAGCCTGAAGGGGCTAGTGCACCACAGCTAGCCAGGAGGGAATCTGGGAAAAGTTCTGGAACTGCCGAAGAGGCAAGAGACTTTTTCTTCCATCTTTGTTTCCTGGAGCGCCAGGAGAGGGGATTAAGTAAGGAGAGGGGTTTAAGAGCGCCGCTTAAAGGAGCTCCAGAGATGGGCGTGAGCCGCGGCTATTGGCGCGGACCCCAGAGACGGGCATGAAACGCTGAGGCTGCTGCTGCCGCCACCAAGAAGCCTGTGTGCAAGCACAGGTCACTATCCACACCGCCCCTCCGGGGAGCCTGTGCAGCCCGCCACTGCCAGGATCCCGTAATCCAGGGACAACTTCCCTGGGAGAATGCACGGTGCACCTCAGGCTGGTGCAACGTCACTCTGGTCTCTGCTGCTGCAGGCTCGCCCTGCATCCATACCACTCTCTCCCCCCGGCCTGAGTGAGCGAGAGCCCCCGAATCAGCTGCTCCTTTAACCCCGTCCTGTCTGAGAGAAGAACAGACGCCCTCAGGCAACCTACAGGCAGAGGCAGATCTAAAGCCAAAGCTGAACAACAGGAGCTGAGTGAACAAAGAAGAGAAAGAGAACTCTCTCCCAGTAGCCTCAGGAGCAGCAGATTAAATCTCCACAGTCAGTTTGATGTACCCTGCATCTGTGGAATACCTGAATAGGCAACGAATCATCCCAAGTTGAGGAGGTGGATTTTGGGAGCAAAGATACATTATTTTTTCCCCTTTTTCTCTTTTTGTGAGTGTGTATGTGTATGCTCCTGTGTGTGATTTTGTCTGTATAGCTTTGCTTTCATCATTTGTCCTAGGGCTCTGTCTGTCCTTTTTTTTTTTAATTTTTTTCTTAATAATAAGTTTTATTTTTTATTTTAATAACTTTATTTTATTTTACTCTATTTTATTTTATTTTATCCTCTTTCTTTATTTCTTTCTTTCTTTCTATTCTTTCTCCCTTTTATTCTGAGCTGTGTGGATGAAAGGTTCTTGGTGCTCCAGCAAGGAGTCAGTGCTGTGCCACCGAGGTGGGAGAGCCAACGTCAGGACACTGGTCCACAAGAGACCTCCCAGCTCCATGTAATACCAAATGGCGAAAATCTCCCAGAGATCTCCATCTCAACACCAAGACCCAACTTCACTCAACGACCAGCAAGCTACAGTGCTGGACACCCTATGCCAAACAACTAGCAAGACAGGAACACAGCCCCATCCATTAACAGAGAGGCTGCCTAATATCATAATAAGGCCACAGACACCCCAAAACACACCAACAGACGTGGGCCTGCCCACCAGAAAGACAAGATCCAGCCTCATCCACCAGAACACAGGCATTAGTCCCCTCCACAAGGAAGCCTACACAACCCACTGAACCAACCTTAGCCACTGGGGACAGACACCAAAAACAATGGGAACTACGAACCTGCAGCCTGCGAAAAGGAGACCCCAAACACAGTAAGCTAAGCAAAATCAGAAGACAGAAAAACAAACAACAGATGAAGGAGAAAGACAAAAACCCACCAGACCTAACAAATGAAGAGGAAATAGGCAGTCTACCTGAAAAAGAATTCACAATAATGATAGTAAAGATGATCCAAAATCTTGGAAATAGAATAGACAAAATACAAGAAACGTTTAACAAGGACCTAGAAGAACTAAAGAGCAAACAAACAATGATGAACAGCATAATAAATGAAATTAAAATTTCTCTAGAAGGGATCAATAGCAGAATAACTGAGGCAGAAGAACGGATAAGTGACCTGGAAGATAAAATAGTAGAAATAAATACAGCACAGCAGAATAAAGAAAAAAGAATGAAAAGAACTAAGGAGAGTATCAGAGACCTCTGGGACAATATTAAACACACCAACATTCAAATTATAGGGGTCCCAGAAGAAGAAGAGAAAAAGAAAGGGACTGAGAAAATATTTGAAGAGATAATAGTTGAAAACTTCCCTAATATGGGAAAGGAAATAGTTAATCAAGTCCAGGAAGCACAGAGAGTCCCATACAGAATAAATCCAAGGAGAAACATGCCAAGACACATATTAATCAAACTATCAAAAAATAAATACAAAGAAAACACATTAAAAGCAGCAAGGGAAAAACAACAAATAACACACAAGAGCATCCCCATAAGGTGAACAGCAGATATTTCAGCAGAAATTCTGCAAGTCAGAAGGGAGTGGCAGGACATAATTAAAGTGATGAAGGAGAAAAACCTACAATCAAGATTACTCTACCCAGCAAGGATCTCATTCAGATTTGATGGAGAAATACACATCTTTACAGACAAGCAAAAGCTGAGAGAGTTCAGCACCACCAAACCAGCTTTACAACAAATGCTAAAGGAACTTCTTTAGGCAGGAAACACAAGAGAAGGAAAAGACCTACAATAACAAACCCAAAACAATCACAAAAATGGGAATAGGAACATACATATCGATAATTACCTTAAATGTAAATAGATTAAATGCTCCAACCAAAGACACAGACTCGCTGAATGGATGCAAAAACAAGACCCGTATATATGCCGTCTACAAGAGACCCACTTCAGACCTAGGGACACATACAGACTGAAAGTGAGGGGATGGAAAAAGATATTCCATGCAAATGGAAATCAAAAGAAAGCTGGAGTAGCAATTCTCATATCAGACAAATTAGACGTTAAAACAAAGACTGTTACAAGAGACAAAGAAGGACACTACATAAGGATCAAGGGATCAATCCAAGAAGAAGATATAACAATTGTAAATATTTATGCACCCAACATAGGAGCACCTCAATAAATAAGGCAAACACTAACAGCCATAAAAGGGGAGATTGACAGTAACACAATCATAGTAGGGGAATTTAAAACCCCACTTTCACCAATGGACAGATCATCCAAAATGAAAATAAATAAGGAAACACAAGCTTTAAATGATACATTAAACAAGATGGACTTAATTGATATTTACAAGACATTCCATCCAAAAACAACAGAATGCACGTTCTTCTCAAATGCTCATGGAACATTCTTCAGGATAGATCATTCCTTGGGTCACAAATCAAACCTTGGTTAATTTAAGAAAATTGAAATCATATCAAGTATCTTTTCCGACCACAAAGCTATGAGACTAGATATCAGTTAGAGGGAAAGATCTGTAAAAAATAAACACATGGAGGCTAAACAATACACTACTTAATAACCAAGTGATCACTGAAGAAATCAAAGGGGAAATCAAAAAATACCTAGAAACAAGTGACAATGGAGACACGATGACCCAAAACCTATGGGAGGCAGCAAAAGCAGTTCTAAGAGGGATGTTTATAGCATTACAGTCCTACCTTAAGAAACAGGCAACATCTCAAATAAACAACCTAACCTTGCACCTAAAGCAATTAGAGAAAGAAGAACAAAAAAGCCCTAAAGTTAGCAGAAGGAAAGAAATCGTAAAGATCAGACCAGAAATAAATGAAAAAGAAATGAAGGAAATAATAGCAAAGATCAATAAAACTAAAAGCTGGTTCTTTGAGAAGATAAACATTATTGATAAACCATTAGCCAGAATCATCAAGAAAAAAAGGGAGAAGACTCAAATCAATAGAATTAGAAATGAAAAAGGAGTAGTAACAACTGACACTGCGGAAATACAAAGGATCATGAGAGATTACTACAAGCAACTATATGCCAATAAAATGGACAACCTGGAAGAAATGGACAAATTCTTAGAAATGCACAACCTGCCGAGACTGAACCAGGAAGAAATAGAAAATATGAACAGACCAATCACAAGCACTGAAATTGAAACTGTGATTAAAACTCTTCCAACAAAAAAAAGCCCAGGACCAGATGGCTTCACAGGCGAATTCTATCAAACATTTAGAGAAGAACTAACGCCTATCCTTCTCAAACTCTTCCAAAATATAGCAGAGGGAGGAACACTCCCAAACTCATTCTACGAGGCCACCATCACCCTGATACCAAAACCAGACAAAGATGTCACAAAGAAAGAAAACGACAGGCCAATATCACTGATGAACATAGATGCAAAAATCCTCAAGAAAATACTAGCAAAAAGAATCCTACAGCACATTAGAAGGATCATACACCATGATCAAGTAGGGTTTATTCCAGGAATGCAAGGATACTTCAATATACGCAAATCAATCAATGTGATATGCCATATTAACAAATTGAAGGAGAAAAACCATATGATCATCTCAATCGATGCAGAGAAAGCTTTCGACCACATTCAACACCCATTTATGATAAAAACCCTGCAGAAAATAGGCATAGAGGGAACTTTCCTCAACATAATAAAGGCCATAATTGACAAACCCACAGCCAACATCGTCTTCAATGGTGAAAAACTGAAACCATTTCCACTAAGATCAGGAACAAGACAAGTTTGCCCACTCTCACCACTATTATTCAACATAGTTTTGGAAGTTCTAGCCACAGCAATCAGAGAAGAAAAAGAAATAAAAGGAATCGAAATTGGAAAAGAAGAAGTAAAGCTGTCACTGTTTGCAGATGACATGATACTATGCATAGAGAATCCTAAAGATACTAACAGAAAACTACTGGAGCTAATCAATTAATTTGGTAAAGTCGCAGGATACAAAATTAATGCACAGAAATCTCTGGCATTCCTATAAACTAATGATGAAAAATCTGAAAGTGAAATTTAGAAAACACTCCCGTTTATCATTGCAACAAAAAGAATAAAATATCTAGGAATAAACCTACCTAAGGAGACAAAAGACCTGTATGCAGAAAATTATGACAGTGATGAAAGAAATTAAAGATGATACAAATAGATGGAGAGATATACCATGTTCTTGGATTGGAAGAATCAACATTGTGAAAATGACTCTACTACCCAAAGCAATCTACAGATTCCATGCAATCCATATCAAACTACCACTGGCATTTTTCACAGGACTAGAACAAAAAAATTCACAATTTGTATGGAAACACAAACGACCCCGAATAGCCAAAGCAATCTTGAGAACGAAAAATGGAGCTGGGGCAATCAGGCTCCCTGACTTCAGACAATAGTACAAAGCTACAGTAATCAATGCAGTATGGTACTGGCACAAAAACAGAAATATAGATCAATGGAACCGGATAGAAAGGCCAGAGATAAACCCACGCATATATGGTCACCTTATCTTTGAAAAAGGAGGCAAGAATATACAATGGAGAAAAGACAACCTCTTCAATAAGT
The DNA here is from genome assembly GCF_009873245.2 of Balaenoptera musculus. NCBI lineage: Eukaryota > Metazoa > Chordata > Mammalia > Artiodactyla > Balaenopteridae > Balaenoptera > Balaenoptera musculus. Next base: position 47,646,346 of record NC_045806.1, on the reverse strand, counting down.
GGTGCTGGGAAAACTGGACAGGTACATGTAAAAGAATGAAATTAGAACACTCCCTAACACCATACACAAAAATAAACTCAAAATGGATTAAAGACCTAAATGTAAGGCCAGACACTATCAAACTCTTAGAGGAAAACCTAGGCAGAACACTCTATGACATAAATCACAGCAAGATCCTTTTTGACCCACCTCCTAGAGAAAGGGAAATAAAAACAAAAATAAACAAATGGGACCTAATGAAACTTAAAAGCTTTTGCACAGCAAAGGAAACCATAAACAAGACAAAAAGACAACACTCAGAATGGGAGAAAATATTTGCAAATGAAGCTACTGAGAAAGGATTAATCTCCAAGATTTACAAGCAGCTCATGCAGCTCAATAACAAGAAAACAAACAACCCAATCCAAAAATGGGCAGAAGACCTAAATAGACATTTCTCCAAAGAAGATATACAGATGGCCAACAAACACATGAAAGAATGCTCAACATCATTAATCATTAGAGAAATGCAAATCAAAACTACAGTGAGATATCATTTCACACCGGTCAGAATGGCCATCATCAAAAAATCTAGAAACAATAAATGCTGGAGAGGGTGTGGAGAAAAGGGAACCCTCTTGCACTGCTAGTGGGAATGTAAATTGATACAGCCACTATGGAGAACAGCATGGATGTTCCTTAAAAAGCTAAATATAGAACTACCTTACGAGCAAGCAATCCCACTACTGGGCATATACCCTGAGAAAACCATAATTCAAAAAGAGTCATGTACCAAAATGTTCATTGCAGCTCTATTTACAATAGCCAGGACATGGAAGCAAGTGTCCATCAACAGATGAATGGATAAAGAAGATGTGGCACATATATACAATGGAATATTACTTAACCATAAAAAGAAATGGAATTGAGTTATTTGTAGTGAGGTGGATGGGCCTAGAGTTTGTCATACAGAGTGAAGTAAGTCAGAAAGAGAAAAAGAAATACCGTATGCTAAAACATATATATGGAATCTAAGAAAAAAAAACGGTCATGAAGAACCTAGGGTCAAGACAGGAATAAAGACACAGACCTACTAGAGAATGGACTTGAGGATATGGGTAGGGGGAAGGGTAAGCTGTGACAAAGTGAGAGAGTGGCGTGGCCATATATACACTACCAAACGTAAAATAGATAGCTAGTGGGAAGCAGCCGCATAGCACAGGGAGATCAGCTCAGTGGTTTGTGACCACCTAGAGGGGTGGGATATGGAGGGTGGGAGGGAGGGAGACGCAAGAGGGAAGAGATATGGGAACATATGTATATGTATAACTGATTCACTTTGTTATAAAACAGAAACTAATACACCATTGTAAAGCAATTATACTCCAATAAAGATGTTAAAAAATAAATTTAAAAAAAAAGATAATATAGTTGGGAAGTGGCAGAACTGGCTTAAACCCAATCAGGCTGGTTTTAGAGCCCATGCTATTAATCAGTAGTTAACCATGATTTTCTCAAGAAGCTCACACAAGGAGAAAAGATGAAAAAAGAAAAGGGGGCATGAGTACAAAATAAAGAAGAGATTGAAAGTACACGAGAGTAGTAAATTAATAAAGAAGATGCCTGAGGAGGCAGGAAGAAGTAAACTCAAAAAGCAGGTTGGGAGTGGTGTAGGGTGTGCTTTACCCCAGAGGAAGGCAAGGTCATCCATACTGTCAGAGGGAAGGTGGACAGGATGAGTAAAGATACAGATAGGTTTGGTTGTTGCCAAGGAGGAAGAGGAGGAAACTGAGACTGTTCCAATCTAGCAACCTATATTTTTTAGAAAAACGGTTTGAGTAATGTTCTCTGATGAATGATTGGAAATAGCTTCTGAGTAAAATAGGAGAAGGAGCAGGATAGAGACATGTAGAAGGGTTGCTAGTGGTATGGAAGACATCGATTCACTTGATTGTGCAATTGGTGCTCTGCGTTGCAATCTAGGTTCTATAGGATAGGGGCCCAGCATTAACCTACAAACATTATTCTGGGTTTTCCTTTCATCTCCTTAAGAAATCCAGATTTTGGCAGAGAGGCAGTATTGAACAGAGGAAAGAGCTTGTACAAGCTTAGGAGTCAGACACGTCTAGATTCAAATCCTTGCTCTTTACAACATACCAAAAACCTTCTCAACAGCTCCTTCAAGGCAGCAAGTTTCTCATGACAGTAAGCCCTTTCCCCACCCCACTATACTTATGAAGCATCAAGGAATGAGGAAAATGACAGAAATTTGAAAGACTGAGCCTTTCTCAATAGAGACTGAATTCTCCCAAAGAGATTACTTAAACCAGCAGGTGTCTGATATAGCACTTATTAAAAGTTTTAAAGCTTAAGGTCTCCCTCCCCTGTCTCCCTGTCATTTCCAAGAGTTGGGGATGGTGGGAGTTATGACGAATTTTTGTAAATAATAGAAAATAAAGATGTGGAAGATGTGATGTTTTCTTTGGAGAAAAAAAAGAACCACTCTGGCTGTACCACTTCCTAGCTTGATTTCTTTGGGCAAATAAACTCTCTAAGGTTTAGTCTCTTTACCTGTAAATTTTAGAAAATATTTATGTCATAGAATTGTTGTGGGGATAAAATAAGACTATATATGTGTAGATGGATAGATAGATGATAGATAGAGAGAGACAGGACCTGACAGATAGTAAGTAATTATTTATTTTTATTTTTTTAATTGAAGTATAGTTGATGTACAATATTATATAAGTTAGAGGTGTACAATATAGTGATTCACAATTTTAAAGGTTATACTCTATTTATAGTTATTTGAAATATTGGCTATATTCCCCGTGTTGTATAATATATCCTTGTAGTTTATTTGATACCTAACAGTTTGTACCTCTTAATCCTCTTCCCCATATTGCCCCTCCCTCTCCCCTCTCCCTACTGATAACCACTAGTTTGTTCTCTATATCTGTGAGTCTGCTTCTTTTTTGTTATATTCACTAGTTTGTTGCATTTTTTATATTCCACATATAAGTGATATCATACAGTATTTGTCTTTCTCTGTCTGACTTATTTCACTTAGCATAATATCCTCCAAGTGCATCCATATTGCTGTAAATGGCAAAATTTCATTCTTTTTTATGGTGGAGTAATATTCCTTTGCATATATATACTATATCTTCTTAACTCATTCATCTGTTGATGGACACTTAAGTTGCTTCCATATCTTGGCTATTGTAAGTAATGCTGCTATGAACACTGGGGTGCATGTATCTTTTTGAATTAGTGTTTTTGTTTTGTTTTGTTTTCAGATATATACCCAGGAGTGGAATTACTAGGTCATATGGTAGTTCTATTTTTATTTTTTTTAGAAACCTCTATATTGCTTTCCACAGTGGATGCACTAATGTATATTCCCAGCAACAGTGTCCGAGGGTTCCCTTTTCTCCACATCCTCACCAACATTTATTATTTGTGTTCCTTTCGATGATAGACTTGTGGTTTTGATTTGCATTTCCCTGATGATTAGTGATATTGAGCATCTTTTCATGGGCTTGTTGGCCATCTGCATTTCCTCTTTGGAAAAATGTCTATTCATTTCTTTTGCCCATTTTTTTAATTGGGTTGTTTGGTTTTTTGATATTGGGTTGTATGATCTGTTTATATATTTTGGATATTAACCCCTTATCGTTCATATCATTTTCAAATATTTTCTCCCATTCAGTAGGTTTTCTTTTGTTTTGTCAGTGATTTCCTTTATAGTAGGTAATTATTAAATGGTCCAAAATTACAAGTTTTTTCTCTCCCAGGCTTCTCATAATGGTTCTTGTACTTAGAATGTAGGGATAGCCTCACAAGTCTTATTAGCATTATAGAGGCAGCTTCCATGCTACCATCTCTATAAAATTATCTTGTCCTCCTGGAATATATTACCTCTCTCTTACTAATGTGTACAATGATTCCCCCAGATATTCAGATCAAATTAGACAGTCTTCAGAACTTTATATTATCTAACCGTACATTGTTTGGCAGGTGAATACCAAAATTGGCAGTGGTTTCATCTATAGAAAAACATGACTGGGACAATTGCTTTTCCAAGGGATTTTTCTACAGGATAGAGGCATAGGAGTAGTATCTTCATCAAAGTCATTTATGATGACAATATAATCATGCTAAAATACAGTTTATGGGATAAGCCGAGTGGGAATAACATATATTACTTTAGCCATGGAGCCAATGCGTTGCCTACTTAATAAGCAGAAGTATCTAGGACTGTGAGAAATGTGGGAGGCAGTATACAGAACTTAAAAACTTCAATGCTTTCCAAGGATAAACTAGTAATATAAATATGTGAAGTGGTCATGAGTAAAATAATAGGGAATAGTGGGTTTTGTGGCAAAGTGGAAAGCCATACCTTGCCTAAAGACATTTAAATTTTTAAACAGCTTAAAACATTGTTCCAGCATAACATAATGGGTCTTGTGGACTGGATTCAGCCAAAGAGCCAACATTTTAAATTCTGGGAGTGTAAAAGAGCTCAATGGGCTCTGGAGCTGAAAGGACCTAGTCAAATCTCAGCTCTATTACTTACAGGCTGTGTCACTTTAGTCACTTATCCTTTCCATTCTTTGGCATTCTCATCTATAAAATGAGAATAATTATGTCTCACAGGGTTGTTGTGAGGATTAGACTTAGAATCTGGTACACCATAAACCCTGAATAAATCTTAACTACAATTATCAATGTGTTTCTCAAGCAAATATATGGGAAAAAGATTTTAGACCTAGTTACTTCTGCAAGCCCCTGGCCAGTGGGTGGATGAGACATGGAATTAGCTTTCCATCCCTCCACCAGGAGTGTGTCTGGGGAAAGATAGGTCACTTGGGACCTGTAACATCTCTTCCTCCCTCCCTCCTGTAGGGGATAGCCAGGTTACTTTGATGACTTTCTCTCAGATTGTTGATTCCTGGTCCCCACTCTAGAATCCTACCAAAACTAGAGCCTGGACCATGAATAACAGCCCAATTAGCTGGGGGCCTGACTCTGCCCCACTTCCAGTAAACCTAAACTATAATTTTGACACTCATCTAACTCCAAGAACTGTTTAGAAGCCATTTCCCATCCATTCAGACCTTCGGACATTGATGATTGCTGGAGTCATTGTATTCCTATTGGACTTGGTGATTTGGAGTTCTGGCCTCTTCCTATTGGTGGCCAGACCTACTCTTCTAGTCTCTGTCTCTCCCCAGCCCTCTCAGCAGTAGACTTCAGTTCACTCCCTCTCCCAGCATGTCTCCCAGGGACTTCCAGCAGGCCTACAGCTAGGTTATGACAATTCTAATGTTACAATTCCACTATAACAAGTAGAATATGACGATTATTTAACATTTCTATAAATCACTATTATTTTTATCTCATAAAGAAAAGTTGATAACATAATACTGTTTGCAACATCTATCATTCTTGAAATAACTTTTTTACTCAGCCACCTTGGAGTGGAATTTCATAAGCCGACTGCACAATACCTCTACTCAACACAAAAAGTTAAAAAATTTAACTGTCCTGATCCCCTTCTTTTAAACACATTTCAATAACTTGATATAGTTTTCATTTATAATTCATTCACTGAACAAAAATTCAGTGAATACTTACTATGTGTTATGGTTATGCTAGGTGCTAATAATAAGAAAATAATTTTAACAGCATTTGCATAATATTATTGTAGCATTCAAATGTTAATTGGTGCTCAAAGAACAAAGAGTTCTGCCCTCAAATAAGCTTGCCACTTGAAGCTGCTCAATATAAGTTAGTACATGAAAGGCTAACTTTCATTAGTCAAAAAGTAAAAAACAAAAACTGTTTAATTTTAAAAGAAGAAAACATTCCTTTACACTGTATTAACATCCTCTCCCAAAGCCCTTATTCCTTCAAATAGTTTTTCCTTAACTATTGAGAAAGCACTAGAAGCAAACTTAGTAGCAAATTTTCTGGCTAATTATTGTGAGAATGAGTAGCTTAGTGCCAACTGTGTTAAGATTAAGACTGTTGTATGAGAACTTCTGATCTACAGCATCTTAACACTGGGCTGAGCAGTGAAGGGAACACAATTTCAATTAAAATAATTTAGGTGTCAATTTTTATGTGGAAAGCAATTGAGTTTTGTGTTAAATTTTGGTTCTTTTGTGTGAAGTAGAAGAAAAATGCTTCAAATATGAATTTAAACAAATAATATTTGATAATAAATGAACGATAGATTGAAAACCAAGTACATGTGTATGTAACACACACTCACACACACACACACATACACACACACACTTGTATCAAGGACTGAGTCTAATGACCTTACCTATTAAGCTCATGAACCATAGAGGTATTGCTGTGGCCCCTCATTACTATTTGCTGTTCTTTAATCTGTTTAGCTACCTGCCAAGAGAAAAACTAACATTTCACTGTTTACTATCTACCAGGTTCTGTGTGAAGTGCTTCCCACACACTAACAAGTAAAATGCAAGAAGCTTGCAGTTGGCACCAGTCATATCATATCATTCCCTGAGGCTACAATGCTGCACAACCACATTACCCATACTTTAAGCCAGTGTTTCTCAATCTTTTTTTAATTGTCACCTCCTTAAAGAGAAATTAAATACTAAGGAATAAGACTTTGTCAGGTAGGGTTGAACTTTGGAGGGTACCAAACCATTGTAAAATCTATGAATTTTTCACTTTCCAGGAACCAGTTAACCCCTTGGAGGTGACATTACCTCATTAAGAATGTATGAATTCTCTCACTTCGTCCCAGCTTACCCTTCCCCATCCCAGTGTCCTTAAGTCCATTCTCTACGTCTGTGTCTTTATTCCTGTCTTGCCCCTAGATTCTTCAGAAACTTTTTTTTTTTTTTAGATTCCATATATATATATGTGTTAGCATACGGTATTTGTTTTTCTCTTTCTGACTTACTTCACTCTGTATGACAGACTCTAGGTCCATCCACCTCACTACAAATAACTCAAGGGCTTGCTGTTTTGTTTGGCTTGGTGATCACCTTGATAGCTTCTTTGTCCCCATAGTCTTCACTGAAGGTGTCAGGGGTCTGTTTTTGACTCTGGTAAAGGTGAGAGACCTACTTTCCATCCTCTGCTGAGTGAATACACAAAGACAAAAGCTCAAATCAATTTCCATCAGTTTGACTTCATGCTCCTAGTGAAAGAATCCAAATCATAAAGAGTTGAGGTGGAGATGGGGTGAAAAGTCAAGCATTGTACTACTGTAAGCTTTACATATATTAATTCACTTAATGCTCACATTAGCCCTATGAGGTATATACTCTTAATTATACCTGTTTTAGAGGTTAGGAAACAGAGGGACAGAAAGGTCAACTAGCTTGCCTGAAGTCATACAGCTAATGATGTGTGGAGATGCTGGGATTCCAACTCAGGCAGTCTGGCTCCAAAATCTGAGCACTTAATTACTAGCTTTATTACGTCTCAGCCACCCAGTGAACTAACTCTTTACATTATTATCTCCTAATAAAGCTCCATCCATGAATGTGGGACCAGAAACTCTCACCAAACTACATAAACTACATACAAGATTTTTATTGCCCCTACTGGCATTACTTTAAAACCTCATTATGGAGAAAAAAGGCTTCTGCCTCCTTCCTAACTTTGAGTTACACTGCAAGGTTTTATAAAATTTGTTACGTTTCTCTACCTCCTTCCAGGGTATAAGGCCTATGAGACAGATTCTTACTATGAAGAGTTATTCCCAGAGGGCTGGGTACTGCCTCCTTCTTGTTTGCCTGAGCTGGCTTGTAACTGGTCTCTTTCTGTTTCCACACTTCTGCAACTATCCTCACCCCAATCCCTTAAAAGGGATTTTTTCAATTTTCCTTTGCACAGTTGAACCCAAGCCAGGATGTGGATGAGCTCACTGTACTTTCTTCAGGCTCAGTTTGCAGTTTTTGGCCCACCCCCAGGGCCTAAAATTTTGCCATACTTCCCCAAACATTCTCATTCCTGCTCTGTTAGCTCCCATTATATTCCCTGAATTTAGTTTCTATAGTGTATATCCAGTGTTTTTTCCGGCCCAGCACCCATCCCGACTTTAATTGGTTAATAGCATCTTGATTTTATTCTTGGTAATTGCCCCTCCTTTCAGTTTCCTTTTTGACCCAAACATCTGACTCCCAGCTAAAGGGGTATATGCGTGACTCAGGCCAAGCCAATTTGTTCCTGTGGCCACAGTGATTTACATAGAAATGGATATGTGACCCAATCCAGCCAATGAGAGCCAATCCTAGGACTGTTGTGGGAAATACTGTGGAAGAGTTCCGTGGAACTCACAGTTTAGTTTCTTCCTTTCTCCCCTTCTCTGTCTTACTGCTCTTTGATCCCCAGTACATACCACCTGTTAGATGGTCAAAAGAGATAATACTTTTCATAAATAAATGTTTTCTCTAATGCTTTAGTAAGTTTTTATTGGCTTTGCCACACAGTGGTGACTCTTATTCTAGGGGATTTTTAAAGTACCAGACCATTTCCAAGTCCACTTTGAGTTTTTAACATACTCTTCTCCTTTCTCTCCTTAGCCAATTCAGAGTCAACTCTATAGAGTAGTGGAGTAGATCATAACCAAGTTAGTCACGTTACATGGGTAAGATGTAGTTTACAGGACTGTTTTCTTGAGATTACACCCTTCCTAAGCCATCACATCCCGGGTGTTTGTGAGGATCCAATATAAGCCACACCATGATCTTGTGTTCTCTCATGACTCCCTGGTGCCAGGCAAGAAGTGGAACAAGTGCATAGTACTCAAATTTTCCAAATGACTTTTTTTATTAACTTTTATTGGAGTATAATTGCTTTACAATGTTGTGTTAGTTTCGGTTGTACAGCAAAGTAAATCAGTTCTACATATACATATATCCAATCTTTTTAGATTCCCTTCCCATTTAGGTCACCACAGAGCATTGAGTAGTGTTCCCCGTGCTATACAGTAGGTTCTCATTAGTTATCCATTTTATATATAGTAGTGTATATATGTCAATCCCAATCTCCCAATTCACCCCAACTCCCCTTCCCCCCTTGGTAACCATAAGTTTGTTCTCTACATCTGTGTCTCTATTTCTGCTTTGCAAATAAGTTTATCTGTATCATTTTTCTAGATTCCACATATAAGTGATATTATAAAATATTTGTCTTTCTCTTTCTGACTTAGTTCACCATGTATGACAATATCTAGGTCCATCCATGTCACTGCAAATGACTTTATTTCATTCCTTTTTGTGGCTGAGTAATATTCTATTGTATAAATGTACCACATCTTCTTTATCCATTACTCTGTCGATGGACATTTAGGTTGCTTCCATGTCCTGACTACTGTAAATAGTGCTGCAATGAACATCAGGATGCATGTATATTTTCGAATTATGGTTTTCGCTTGATATATGCTCAGAGTGGGATTGCTGGGTCATCTGATAATTCTATTTTTACTTTTTCAAGGAACCTCCATACTGTTATCCATAGTGGCTGTACCACTTTACATTCCCATCAACAGTGTAGGAGGGTTCCCTTTCCTCCACACCCTCTCCAGCATTTATTGTGTGTATATTTTTTAATGATAATCATTCTGACGGTGTGAGGTGATACCTCATTGTTGTTTTGATTTGCATTTCTCTAATAATTAGTGATGTTGAGCATATTTTCATGTCTTTTTTGGCCATCTGTATGTCTTCTTTGGAGAAATGTCTATTTAGATGTTTCCACACATTTTTAAAATTGCGTTGTTTGTTTTTTTGATATTGAGCTACATGAGCTGTTTGTGTATTTTGGAGATTAACCCCTTGTCAGTTGCTTCATTTGCAAATATTTTCTCCCATTCTGACAGTTGTCTTTTTGTTTTGTTTATGGTTTCCTTTGTGGTGCAAATGCGTTTAAGTTTAATTAGGTCCCATTTGTACATTAGACCAAATAGACTTAATTGAAAATTTATAGGGCATTCCATCCGAAAGAAGCAGAATACACTTTCTTCTCAAGTGCACATGGAACATTCTCCATGATACATCACATCTTTGGTTACAAATCAATCCTTGATAAATTTAAGAAAACTGAAATCATATCAAGCATCTTTTTTGACCACAATGCTATGAGATTAGAAATCAATTTCAGGAGAAAAAAAACTGTAAAATACACAAACACATGGAGGCTACACAATATGCTACTAAACAACCAATGGGCCACTGAAAAAATCAAAGAAGAAATAAAAAAATACCTAGAGACAAATGACAATGAAAACACATTGATCCAAAGCTTATGGGATGCAGCAGAAGCAGTTCTAAGAGGGAAGTTTATAGCAATACAATCTTACCCGAAGAAACAAGAAAAATTGCAAATAAACAACCTAACCCTACACATAAAGCAACTAGAGAAAGAAGAACAAACAAAACACAAACGTAGAAGAAGGAAAGAAATCATAAAGATCAGAGCAGAAATAAATGAAATAGAGACTAAGAAAACAATAAAAAAGATCAATGAAACTAAAAGCTGGTTCTTTGAGAAGATAAACAAAATTGAAAAAACTTTAGCCAGACTCATCAAGAAAAAAAAGGAGAGGACTCAAATCAATAAAATTAGAAATGAAAAAGGAGAAGTTACAGTGGACATCAAAGAAACATAAAGTATCATAAGAGACTACTACAAGCAACTGTATACCAATAAAGTGGACAACCTAGAAGAAATGGACACATTTCTAGAAAGATACAACCTTCCAAAACTGAACCAGGAAGAAATAGAAAATATGAACAGACCAACCACAAGTACTGAAATTGAAACTGGGATTAAAAAACTCCCAACAAACCAAAGTCCAGGATCTGATGGCTTCACAGGTGAATTCTGTCAAACATTTAGAGAAGAGTTAACACCTATTCTTCTGAAACTCTTCCAAAAGATTGCAGAGGAAGGAACACTCCCAAACTCATCCTATGAGGACACCATCACCCTGATACCAAAACCAGACAAAGATATCACAATGAAAGAAAATTACAGGCCAACATCACTAATGAACAAAGTTGCGAAAATCCTCAACAAAATACTAGCAAACCAAATCCAACAACACATTAAAAAGATCATACATCATGATCAAGTGGGATTTATCCCAGGTATGCAAGGATTCTTCAATATATGCAAATCGATCATTGTGATACACCACATTAACAAATTGAAGAATGAAAACCATATGATCATCTCAATAGATGCAGAAAAAGCTTTTGACAAATTTCAACACTGATTTAAGATAAAAACTCTCCAGAAAGTGGGCATAGAGGGAACCTACCTCAACATAATAAAGACCATGTATGACAAACCTACAGCTAACATCATTCTCAGTGGTTAAAAGATGAAAGCATTTCTTCTAAGATCAGGAACAAGACAAGGATGTCCACTCTCGCCACTTTTATTGAACATAGTTTTGGAAGTCCTAGCCATGGCTATCAGAGAAGAAAACAAAATAAAAGGAATCCAAATTGGAGAAGAAGAAGTAAAATTGTCACTGTTTGCAGATGACATGGTACTCTACATAGAAATTCCTAAAGATGTCACCAGAAAATTACTAGAGGTAATCAATGAATTTGATGAATTTGCAGGATAAAAAATTAATACACAAAAATCTCTTGCATTCCTATACACTAACAATGAAAGATCAGAAAGAGAAATTAAGGAAACAATCTCATTTACCATCACGACAAAAAGAATAAAATACCTAGGAATAAACCTACCTAAGGAGACAAAAGACCTGTATGCAGAAATCTATAAAACACTGATGAAAGAAATCAAAGATGACACAAACAGATGGAGAGGTATACCATGTTCTTGCATTGGAAGAATCAATATTGTGAAAATGACTATACTACCCAAAGCAATGTATAGATTCAATACAATCCCTATCAAAGTACCAATGGCATTTTTCACAGAATTAGAACAAAACATTTTAAAGTTCATATGGAGACACAAAAGACCCCGAATAGCCAAAGCAATCTTGAGAAAGAAAAACGGAGCTGGAGGAATCAGACTCCCTGACTTCAGATTATACTACAAAGCTACAGTAATCAAAACACTATGGTACTGACACAAAAACAGAAATATAGATCAATGGAACAGGATAGAAAGTCCAGAGATAAACCCACGCACCTATGGCCACCTAATATGATAAAGGAGGCAAGAATATACAATGCAGAAAAGACAGTCTCTTCAATAAACAGTGGTGGGAAAACTGAGCAGCTACATGTGAAAGAATGAAATTAGAACACTCCCTAACACCATACACAAAAATAAACTCAAAATGGATTAAATAACTAAATGTAAGGCTGGATAGTATAAAACTCTTAGAGGAAAACATAGGCAGAACACTCTTTGACATAAATTGCAGCAATATCTTTTTTGATCCACCAACTAGAGTAATGAATTTTTGGACTGAAGACATCAAAAGTTGAAACACGTGCTTTCAACACCCCTTTTCAACACTTTCACTGAACTAGTTCTTGTAATTATTCTTTTCATTCTTTTGTTTTAGCCCCATCACTTTAGGGATCGGACACAAGTCCCTTGGTGCTGGGTCAAAAGAAAATATTGGTGAAGTCATTTTATGTATCTTCCCTCTTTAAGGCTGATACTTGAACTGAATATGTTCATGTAGGTTCTCTCTCCCTTGGAGTGAGTTCTTTTTTTCCCCTGCTTTTTATTCTTCCATTTTTATTGAGATATAATTGACATACAGCACTGTATAAGTTTAAGGTGTACAGCATAATGATTTGACTTACATACATCATGAAATGATCATTGCAATAAGTTTAGTGAACATCTATCATCTCACATAGAGGAGCGAGTTCTTCACTAGATGCAGCTCCTTATATATATAGTTCCTGGAGGAGCCACCTCTTCCAGTCATGGATAAATCCTGGGTTCACACAATTTTAATTCAGACTTGGATCCCTGAAATACTAACATACAAGCTAAGAGATTTGGATTATAAAATACCAAAAACTAAGCATCCAGTATCTCCAAACTATACACTGAAAAGCAGACATTGAAAAAGAAAGAAAGCATTACAGCATAAATAGCAATGATAAAACTCAAGGTAGGGACCAGACTAGCCTCACTGATGCAGAAAATCATCATCATCATTAGTATCATTATCCTTATCATAATTACTAATATTTGTTAAGTACATAGTATGCCAGCCACTATTCTAAGTACTTTATCTAATCTTTCTTCTGAGAATCAGACTGGTAACTTGTGAAAGCCCTTCCTTAGGTAAGCAATTCCCTTGTCTAGTCAATTCCTGGCTTCATCTGTCCTTCAGAAAAGACTCATCCAGGAAATTTGAAAAGCTTGTTTTCCTAACCAGCTCACATTTTGCTTACTTACAACATACCATCATTTTAATTTTCCAAAAAAATTCAGTGTGTATCCTTTCATATCTTTCTCTAACTGTATATAAACCCACCCCCACACACATATATATGTGTGTGTGGGTGTGTATATATATATATATATATATATATGCCCACAGGAAAAAAATGGCAAACTTCTTTTCTGTGACTCACATTTTACTCGAGAAATTTAAGCTTCTTAAGAGTTCTATTTTAAATTCCAAATCAAATAAATATGATAATTTTGGGGTAGAGGTAACAATTAATGTCCTTTCTCATTTTAATGTTGATTTCCATTGATAAAGTGGATATAGAACTGGAAAATGAGAGATGCAAATCAGCTCTTGGACAAAGGCTTAAATCTTGGCCCATAGCACATAGATGTCCATTTCAGGAGGATTCAAATAACCTTATTTGGAGGTTCCTAGGACTGTTGAAGGAGAAAGGGAGATTTTTTAGTTGGAAAGATAATGTGCATGGGGTTCTACAAGGAGGCATTATCTGTTCTGACAACCTGATGTCACTTTAATCTTCCTAAAATGTTGCTTTGAAGATACAAATCTCTTTTCATAAACTTTCAATGGCTCATCATTACCTATAAAACAAACTCCTGGGCCTGATTTTCAGCATCTTTCAGAAATTATCCTCCATCTTCCTTATTTTCCTCTTCCTTTTTCCTTTCCTTAGTTCCTTTCTTGAGCAAATATGCACTGTCTACAGTGTGCCAACTATTCTAGCAATGCTAGAGACACATAAATGAACAAAAAATATGAATCCTGCTACATGGAAGTTATATCCCAATAAGGTATGCATACATACAATACATATAATGCATACATACATACACACCAAGTAAATAAGTATATGATGATAAAGTTGTATAGTGATAAGTGCTATGAAAACCCAATAAACCAGAATAAAATGATAAAGAGTGAAAGTGGTACTATTTTATATAAGGTGGTCAGGGAAGGCCTCTCTGACAACGTGACGTATGACAAGATGGCCTGAATGAGGGAGTGAGCCATACAGTTATTTGTGGGAAAAGCAGTCCAAGCAGAGGAATGGCAAACTCAAAGTTTCCTGACGTGTTCAGGGAACAACAAGCAGACTCACAGGGCTGGCATGAAGTGAGTGGGGGATAGAATTGTAGGAGATGAAGTTACAGAGGTATTCAGGGACCAGACCTTGAAGAGTTTTGAAGGCTATTGTAAAAACTTTGGGATTTACTATGAGAAAAATAGGAAGATAATAAAGAATTTTGAGCAAAGGAGTGGCTTGATCACTTTTTTTGCCTTGTGGCTCTATTTGTAGAAGGGCAAGGGCAAAAGCTACGGTGGAGAGTTGATGGTAACTAGAACTAGAATTTCTGTAGATTTCACTTGAAAAAGTTCCATTGCTTTTAAATATTTTGACAACTACTGGTTTAGAACACTACAGTATACCAATAATTTTAATACTTACAATTAGCTCTTTATCCGGTTTTGTCTTATATTCCAGTTAAGCTCCTGAAAGGCAGAGGACAATGATTTTTTTCTCTTTTATGTGCCATGCTGAATTAATTACAGATTCCCAAACCTGTCATACTCCTTTATGACTCTGTGTAAAAGTTCACAAACTCAAAATCCTACAGTGATAAGGTGAGCAACATATATGAGGAAAGCAGGCCAAGTATAAGCAAGTGGAAAAGATGGAGACAATGATAGACCAAAGTACTGAAATTCTCCTCTAAAGATGGTAACCACTATTTCCCTCCAACCAGTTGTTGTCATGTGGAATTACTTGTCTAGTGTCTCCAGATCTTCTAGTTATTGAAGAGAAGTCAGAAATCCAATTTTTATGTTAGGTCTCCTGATTTATTTTATGTTGGCAACTAATTCATTTTTTAAAGTGGTGAAGGCCAAGTAAAACACATTTACAGTCTGAATTCTGTCCAAGGGAAATCCATTTGTAAGCTCTGCTCCTTTCCTTTGTTTATACTATTCTCTCTGCCTTAAATGTTCTGCCCTACTGACCATAACACCCTCCCCAGCTAATCCATCCATCCAGTAACTCATCATCCTTTCAGACTTAGTTCAAGTGTCACCTCCTCTTGGAAGTGTTCTAACAATACTTTTACTCCCAGCCCCTTCCCTTTGAAAGGTTTAGAGTCAAGAAAAAAATAGGGCAAATACAATAGGTGATTTCAATACACAAAAGTAAGCACATCTGCTTACTTTGAAGGTGTGATCAGGGAAACCTTCATAGAGCAGGGTGACACCTGAGCTGAGCCATGAAGGAAAAGCAGGAGGTAAAGCCAGATGAAGACTGAGGGAAAGGGAGTTTCAGGAAAAGGTGAGTTATAAGGCATGGAAGATCATGCTGTGTTTATGGAAGTGCAAGCTATCCAGTATTGCTGGAGTATAAACTGGGAAGCAATAAATGGAAATAAATAAAGCAAGAGAAGTATGAAGGGTCATAGTATGCCATGAGAAAAATCTTGAACTTTATCTACCAGGTAATGGGAAGACATTGCAGAATTTTTAAAAAAGAAGTAGCAGAATGAAAAAAAAAAGTATTTCGGAGGTCTATACTTGGAGAGGAAAAACAAGCCTGGAAGCTGGGTTACAAGTTAGGAGGTTAATGTAGTAGGGCAGGTGAAGGATTATGAAGGTCTAAAGCAAGATAGCAATAGTAGGAAGAGAGAAATATTAGGAAATCCAAATGGGATGGTTTAGTGATTGCATGTGGGAGTAGGAGAAACAATAGAAATCCTTTCTTTTTTTTTTTTTTGGAATTCCTAAATCGATGGTTAACCTGTTAACTGAGAGAGGGAAAGCAGGAGTAGGAGTTGGAAGTTTCAGTTCTGGACATGTTGAATTTAAGATATCTGTGGTATGTCCAGGCAGAAATGTCTAATAGGAAGTTTGATATCTTAGTCTGGATCTCATAGGAGAAATGAGGGCTGGACATATAAATTTATGAATCATCATCAAACACATAAGCACATATAGTTGTGCAGGTTGTGTACTATACATGGTGCTCGGTTGAGGGGCTCACTTGAGACTGAAGTTCAGTCCACATGCTGCACACTAACCTGTGCACTCCAACAAAAAACTGCATAGAGGAAGATGTGATTTTTTAAAAATTGGCACAATATTGTTATTCACTGTCCAAGCACTGTGCCCACAGCAATGGGTCCACAAGAGGGGGGACCTTTTTTCATATTCTCACGAAGTTGCCATATACATTAGTGGCAGCCTTGAGCTTATTGATGGTCATTAAAGCTGTGCAAGTGGAAGAATTCTTCCAAGGATAATTTGCATTTCAAGAAGACCAATGAGCTGAGGATGAAACCTTGAAAAAAGTGGATATTTAAGGCAATTGGTAGTGGAAGTGGAATAGATGAGTAAATAAATATTTGGTGAATGAATGAATAAATTAATGAATGAATGAAATAAACAGAAAAATGATGAAAGACTTCTAAGATAAACAAGAAGATATTTTATAATGGAATTGCTAATTCCATTCCATTCCATTAGGTTGTTTATTTGAGATGTTTCTTGTTTCTTTAGGTAGGATTGTATTGCTATAAATTTCCCTCTTAAAACTGCTTGCTGCATCCCATAGGTTTTGGGTCGTCATGTTTTCGTTGTCATTTGTTTCTAGGTATTTTTTGATTTCCTCTTTGATTTCCTCAGTGATCTCTTGGTTATTTAGTAGTGTTTTGTTTAGCCTCCACGTGTTTGTATTTTTTACAGATTATTTTCCTGTAATTGATATGTAGTCTCATAGCATTATGGTCAGAAAAGATACTTGACATGATTTCAATTTTCTTAAATTTACCAAGGCTTGACTTGTGACCCAAGATATAATCTATCCTGGAGAATGTTCCATGAGCACTTGAGAAAAATGTGCATTCTCTTGTTTTTGGATGGAATGTCCTATAAATATCAATAAAGTCCATCTTGTTTAATGTATCATTTAAAGCTTGTGTTTCATTATTTATTTTCATTTTGGATGATCTGTCCATTGGTGAAAGTGGGGTGTTAAAGTCCCCTACTATGATTGTGTTACTGTCGATTTCCCCATTCATGGTTGTTAGCATTTGTCTTAATTATTGAGGTGTCCTATGTTGGGTGCATAAATATTTACAACTGTTATATCTTCTTCTTGGATTGATCCCTTGATCATTATGTAGTGTCCTTCTTTGTCTCTTGTAATAGTCTTTATTTTAAAGTCTATTTTGTCTGATATGATAATTGCTACACCAGCTTTCTTTTGATTTCCGTTTGCATGGAATATCATTTTCCAACCCCTCACTTTCAGTCTGTATGTGCCCCTAGGTCTGAAGAGGGTCTCTTGTAGACAGCATACATATGGGTCCTGTTTTTGTATCCATTCAGCCAGTCTGTGTCTTTTGGTTGGAGTATTTAACCCATTTACATTTAAGGTAATTATCGATATGTATGTTCCTATTCCCATTTTCTTAATTGTTTTGGGTTTGTTAATGTAGGTCTTTTCCTTCTCTTGTGTTTCCTGCCTAGAGAAGTTCCTTTAGCATTTGTTGTAAAGCTGGTTTGGTGGTGCTGAACTCTCTCAGCTTTTGCTTGTCTGTAAAGATGTTTATTTCTCCATCAAATCTGAATGAGATCCTTGCTGGGTAGAGTAATCTTGATTGTAGGTTTTTCTCCTTCATCACTTTAATATATGTCCTGCCACTCCCTTCTGGCTTGCAGAGTTTCTGCTGAAAGATCAGCTGTTAACCTTATGGGGATTCCGTTGTATGTTATTTGTTGCTTTTCCCTTGCTGTTTTAATATTTTTTCTTTGTATTTAATTTTTGATAGTTTGATTAATATGTGTCTTGGCTTGTTTCTCCTTGGATTTATCCTGTATGGGACTTTTTGTGCTTCCTTGACTTGACTGACTATTTTCTTTCCCATATTAGGGAAGTTTTCAACTATCATCTTTTCAAATATTTTCTTAGTCCCTTTTTTTTGTTCTTCTTCTGGGACCGCTATAATTTGAATGTTTAATGCTGCGTTTAATGTTGTCCCAGAAGTCTCTGAGAATGTCCTCAATTCTTTTCATTCTTTTTTCTTTATTCTGCTCTGCAGTAGTTATTTCTACTATTTTATCTTCCAGGTCACTTATCCGTTCTTCTGCCTCAGTTATACTGCTATTGATTCCTTCTAAAGAATTTTGAATTTCATTTACTGTGTTGTTCATCATTGTTTGTTTGCTCTTTAGTTCTTCTAGGTCCTTGTTAAACGTTTCTTGTATTTTGTCTATTCTATTTTCAAGATTTTGGATCATCTTTACTATCATTACTCTGAATGCTTTTTCAGGTAGGCTTCCTATTTCCTCTTCATTTGTTTGGTGTGGTAGGTTTTTACCTTGCTCCTTCATCTGCTATGTATTTCCCTGTCTTCTCATTCTGCTTAACTTACTGGGTTTGGGGTCTCCTTTTTGCAGGCTGCAGGTTCATATTTCCCTTTGTTTTTGGTGGCTTCCCCTAGTGGGTAAGGTTGGTTCAGTGGGTTGTGTAGGCCTCCTGGTGGAGGGGACTGGTGCCTGTGTTCTGGTGGATGAGAGTAGACCTTGTCTTCCTGGTGGGCAGGACCACGTCTGGTGGCGTGTTTTGGGGTGTCTCTGAGCTTATTATGATTTTAGGCAGCCTCTCTGCTAATGCGTGGGGTTGTGTTCCTGTCTTGCTAGTTGTTTGGCATAGGGTGTCCAGCACTGTAGCTTGATGGTCATTGAGTGGATCTGGGTGTTAGTGTTGAGATGGAGATCTCTGGGAGAGCTTTCACCATTTGATATTATATGGGGCTGGGAGGTCTCTGGTGGACCAATGTCCTGAACTTGGCTCTTCCACCTCAGAGGCTCAGACCTGACACTCGGCCAGAGTACCAAGACCCTGTCAGCCACTCCGCTCAGAATAAAAGCGAGAAAAGAAAGAAAGAAAGAAAGAAAGAAAGAAAGAAAGAAAGAAAGAAAGAAAGAAAGAAAGAAAGAAAGAAAGAAAGAAAGAAAGAAAGAAAGAAAGAAAGAAAGAAAGAAAGAAAATAATAATAAAATAAAGTTATTAAAATAAAAAATAAAAAAACATTATTAAAAATAAAAAAGTAATTAAAAAAAAAGAAAGAAGAGAACAACCTAACCAAAAAACAAATCCACCAACGATAACAAGCTCTAAAAACTATACAAAAAAAACCCAAAAATGGACAGACAGAACCCTAGGACAAATGGTAAAAGCAAAGCTATACAGGCAAAATCACACAAAGAAGCATACGCATACACACTCACAGAAAGAGAAAAAGGAAAAAATGTATATTTAAAAAATAAAAGAATAAAGCAACCAAATCAATAAACAAATCTACCAATGATAATAAGCTCTAAATACTAAACTAAAATAAACATAAAAGCAGAAACAAATTAGATGCAGAAAGCAAACCCCAAGTCTACAGTTGCTCCCAAAGTCCACTGCCTCAATTTTGGGATGATTTGTTGTCTATTCAGGTATTCCAGAGATGCAGGGTACATCAAGTTGATTGTGGAGATTTAATCTGCTGCTCCTGAGGCTGCTTGGAGAAATTTCCCTTTCTCTTCTTTGTTTGTACATCTCCTGGGGTTCAGGTTTGGATTTGGCCCTGCCTCTGCATGTAGGCCGCCTGAGGGCAACTGTTCTTTGCTCAGACAGGATGGGGTTAAAGTAGCAGCTGATTAGGGGGCTCTGGCTTACTCAGGCCGTGGGGAGGGAGGGGTACATAATGTGGGGCGAGCCTGTGGCGGCAGAGGCTGGCATGACGTTGCAACAGCCTGAGGCATGCCATGTGTTCTCCCGGGGAAGTTGTCCATGGATCACAGGACCCTGGCAGTGGCATGCTGCACAGGCTGCTGGGGGGGTGTGGATAGTGACCTGTGCTTGCACACAGGCTTCTTGGTGGCTGCAGCAGCAGCCTTAGCATTTCATGTCCTTCTCTGGTTTCTGTGCTGATAGCTGTGGCTCACACCCGTCTCTGGAGCTCGTTTAGGCAGTGCTCTGAATCCCCTCTACTCTCGCACCCCAAAACAATGGTCTCTTGCCTCTTAGTCAGGTCCAGACTTTTCCCGGACTCCCTCTAGCTAGCTGTGGCACACTAGCCCCCTTCAGGCTTTCTTCACGCAGCCAACCCCAGTTGTCTCCCTGGGATCTGACCTCCGAAACCCGAGCCTCAGCTTCCAGCCCTCACCCACCCCGGTGGGTGAACAGACAAGCCTCTCAGGCTGGTGAGTGTTGATCAGCAGTGATCCTTTGTGCGGGAATCTCTCCACTTTCCCCTCCACACCTTTGTTGCTGTGCTCTCCTCCGTGGCTCTGAAGCTTTCCCCCTGCCACCCCCGTCTCCACCAGTGAAGTGGGTTCCTAGTGTATGGAAACTTTTCCTCCTTCACAGCTCCCTCCCAGAGGTGCAGGTCCCATCCCTATTCTTTTGTCTCTGTTTTTCCTTTTTTCTTTTGCCCTACCCAGGTACATGGGGAGTTTCTTGCCTTTTGGGAAGTCTGAGGTCTTCTGCCAGCGTTCAGTAGGTGTTCTGTAAGAGTTGTTCCACATGTAGATATAATTTTGATGTATATGTGGGAAGGAAGGTGATCTCCACGTCTTACTCCTCCGCCATCTTGAATGTTCCTCTAATTTATGTTATATTAGTCAGGTGCTAGCAAAATTGATTGAAAACTTGTTCTCAACTACTCTCAATGCCTTTTTTGCTTTACGAGTGTTGTGTTTAGTTGCACATCATTTCTTAAAGACCCTAATCCTAAGTATTTGGGGTTACATCAATGAGTAAGGCACAATTTCCGCCAATGAGCAGCTGAAGTTCTGTTGGGAAAGATATAAATATCTCATTTCAATATAACTTGGGAAGCAGAATGCTAGAAACATGTAGAGGGTGCTCTGGGAATTCCCATAAAAGGATAGGTACAACAAGTTAATGAGATAGATGTTATTATCCCAGATTATCTTATGAGGAAATTGAGGCTTGAAGAGGTTAAGTGACTTGCACTTTACCTCTCAGTGGCATGACTGAGCAGTGCACTAGAACCCAGGTCTTTTGACTACAAGTACAGTCCTTTTTTTCCCCTTGTGTCTATAGAAAAGTTGCTATTGGCAGGAAAGCAGTGCCCAGGTGGTAAAACAGGTAAGTGTGGTATCAGTGTGGTAATAAAGTCTTTATATATTTTTCTCTTTAGAAATAGCTGTTGATCATATTAACTCAGAATGAGAATGGAGGGGAAAAGTTGAGGCCTAGGGCAGTTCCTCAGTTTTAAAGGTACAGTGTAAGCCCTTCCTTATCTCATCTTTTATCAACAGCTCTTTTTAGGGCTCTACCAGAGTTTTAGGCCTCATTAACTGCATGTTGTATATTATCCAGATCTTTATAAGCACTTTAGATAACTTAGGTCTCAGCATAATATTTTTAATTTAACTATGGAAATGTGAATTTGTCTCTCTACTGCCTACTGCTGAAGTAGAAAGCACATTCAAATGGAAATTGAAATTTAAAAAGAAATCTCACTCATCAGCACCAATTAATTAATCCCCAGATGAATAATTTTGCAACACACACTTGCAAACTGCATTGTGAAGTTATAAATTTGGATCACCAACCTGAGACCAATCAACTGAGAGTTGTCTAAAGTTGGTAGTCTAAGTCAGATGGAATTCTGAAACCAAATAGTACTTGATGTATATTGTTCACTGGAAAAAAGAGAGTTGTTTTATTAGCTGAATATTATGTCTCCTTAAAATGTCTTCCAAGAAGTTGTCTGATTTTAGAACATTATATGTAATGAATACATACCAAATCCTCTATTTTGAAATAAAGAGATATAAAAGTATATTTGTAGAAAAACTGATTATAATTTCAAAAATGCTGAATTAGTGTTTGAAGACTATTGGCTTTGGTGGGGAACTAAGTAATTACCTTGCCTGTGTTACACACATGTCTGACTTTACTATGGCAGTAACGTTTCCTGGGACTTCATTTAAGAGCCATGACAATTACTTATACTTCAATTAAGTTCTCTTAATGAACATTTGAGAGCTATCATTTCCCATGGACTGCTTTAGGTCTTTTAGGATATAACAGGGAACAAGACAAAGTCCCTGTCTTCAGAAAAGTCACAATTTAGTGGGATAGACAAAACATAAACAAGTAAACAAAAAATGTTTATTACCATTTCAGATAGTGATAAGTACTTTTTAAAAGCTGAAAAACAGGGTAAAAGGCTAGAGAGTAACAAGTGGGAGTGGAGCTATCTTTCAAAGTCAGAAAAGATTTCTCTGAGGAAGTGACATTTGAGCAGAGACCTGAATGAAAAGAAGGAGGAAGGTAAGAGAATATTTGAAAAAGGAGTGGTCCAAGCAGAGGGAACAAGTGCAAAGCCCTGATACATAGGCAGACTTAGCATATTCAAAGAACAGCAAGGAGAACAGTATGGATGGAATTCAGCAGGCCAAGGGGAGAGTGGTACAAAATGAGATCAAAACAGGTCACGTAAGTCCCTGTAAGTCTTTTTTTTTTTTTTATCTTCAACTTCCTCCTAACTCACTTGTAAATCCCAATGTTGGTTAATTTAAACATAGTGGCATACCCCTCAAACCTAGCAGTGACCATGGCTAAAGAAAATTACATATCTCTGATTATTTATTTTTTGAGAAATAAACTTGTGGGGGGTTTTCCTGGCACATCCCATTCAAATTTTTTTTTAACAGTCATCAATTTTATACATGTCAGTGTATACATGTCAATCCCAATCGCCCAATTCAGCACACCACCATCCCCACCCCACCGCAGTTTTCCCCCCTTGGTGTCCATACATTTGTTCTCTACATCTGTGTCTCAACTTCCGCCCTGCAAACCGGTTCATCTGTATCATTTTTCTAGATTCCACATACATGTGTTAATATACAATATTTGTTTTTCTCTCTCTGACTTACTTCACTCTGTATGACAGTCTCTAGATCCATCCACGTCTCAACAAATGACTCAGTTTCGTTCCTTTTTATGGCTGAGTAATATTCCATTGTATATATATACCACAACTTCTTTATCCATTCGCCTGTCGATGGGCATTTAGGTTGCTTCCATGACCTGGCTATTGTAAATAGTGCTGCAATGAACATTGGGGTGCATGTGTCTTTTTGAATTACGGTTTTCTCTGGGAATATGCCCAGTAGTGAGATTGCTGGATCATATGGTAATTCTATTTTTAGTTTTTTAAGGAACCTCCATATTGTTCTCCATAGTGGCTGTATCAATTTACATTCCCACCAACAGTGAAAGAGGGTTCCCTTTTCTCCACACCCTCTCCAGCATTTGTTGTTTGTAGATTTTCTGATGATGCCCATTCTAACTGGTGTGAGGTGATACCTCAGTGTAGTTTTGATTTGCATTTCTCTAATAATTAATGATGTTGAGCATCTTTTCATGTGCTTCTTGGCCATCTGTATGTCTTCTTTCGAGAAATGTCTATTTAGGTCTTCTGCCCATTCTTGGATTGGGTTGTCTGTTTCTTTAATATTGAGCTGAATGAGCTGCTTATATATTGTGGAGATTAATCCTTTGTCCGTTAATTCATTTGCAAATATTTTCTCCCATTCTGAGGGTTGTCTTTTCGTCTTGTTTATGGTTTCCTTTGCAGTGCAAAAGCTTTCAAGTTTCATTAGGTCCCATTTGTTTATTTTTGTTTTTATTTCCATTACTCTAGGAGGTGGATCAAAAAAGATCTTGCTGTGATTTATGTCAAAGAATGTTCTTCCTATGTTTTCCTCTAAGAGTTTTATAGTGTCTGGTCTTACATTTAGGTCTCTGATCAATTTTGAGTTTATTTTTGTGTATGGTGTTAGGGAGTATTCTAATTTCATTTTTTTCCATGTAGCTGTCCAGTTTTCCCAGCACCACGTATTGAAAGACTGTCTTTTCTCCATTGTATATCTTTGCCTCCTTTGTCATAGATTAGTTGACCATAGGTGCGTGGGTTTATCTCTGGGCTTTCTATCTTGTTCCATTGATCTATGTTTCTGTTTTTGTGCCAGTACCATATTGTCTTGATTACTGTAGCTTTGTAGTATAGTCTGAAGTCAGGGAGTCTGATTCCTCCAGATCCGTTTTTTCCCTCAAGACTGCTTTGGCTATTCGGGGTCTTTTGTGTCTCCATACAAATTTTAAGATGATTTGTTCTAGTTCTGTAAAAAATGCCATTGGTAATTTGATAGGGATTGCATTGAATATGTAGATTGCTTTGGGTATTAGAGTCATTTTCACAATATTGATTCTTCCAATCCAAGAATATGGTATATCTCTCCATCTGTTGGTATCATCTTTAATTTCTTTCATCAGTTTCTTATAGTTTTCTGCATACAGGTCTTTTGTCTCCCTAGGTAGGTTTATTCCTAGGTATTTTATTCTTATTGTTGCAATGGTAAATGGGAGTGTTTCCATAATTTCTGTTTCAGATTTTTCATCATTGGTGTATAGGAATGCAAGAGATTTCTGTGCATTAATTTTGTATCCTGCTACTTTACCAAATTCATTGATTAGCTCTGTAGTTTTCTGGAGGCATTTTTAGGATTCTCTATGTATAGTATCATGTCATCTGCAGACAGTGACAGTTTTACTTTTTCTTTTCCAATTTGGGTTCCTTTTATTTCTTTTTCTTCTCTGATTTCCATGGCTAGGACTTCCAATACTATGTTGAATAATAGTGGTGAGAGTGCACATCCTTGTCTTGTTCCTGATCTTAGGGGACATGGTTTTAGTTGTTCACCATTGAGAACGATGTTGGCTGTGGGTTTGTCATGTATGGCCTTTATTATGTTGAGGTAGGTTCCCTCTATGCCCACTTTCTGGAGAGATTTTATCATAAATGGGTGTTGAATATTGTCAAAAGCTTTTCCTGCATCTATTGAGATGATCCTATGGTTTTTTGGGTTTTTTTTAGTCATTTTTTAATTTTTATTTATTTATTTATTTATTTATGGCTGTGTTGGGTCCTCGTTTCTGTGTGAGGGCCCTCTCCAGGTGTGGCAAGCGGGGGCCACCCTCCATCATGGTGCGCGTGCCTCTCACCACTGTGGCCCCTCCTGCCGTGGAGCACAGGCTCCAGACGCGCAGGCCCAGCAATTGTGGCTTATGGGCCCAGTTGCCCTGCAGCATGTGGGATCCTCCCAGACCAGGGCTCGAACCCACGTCCCCTGCACCGGCAGGCAGAATCTCAACCGCTCTGCCACCAGGGAAGCCCAATCCTATGGTTTTTATTCTTCAATTTGTTAATATAGTGTATCACATTGATTGATTTGCGTATATGGAAGATTCCTTGCATCCCTGGGATAAATCTCACTTGATCATGGTGTATGATCCTTTTAATGTGTTGTTGGATTCTGTTTGTTAGTATTTTGTTGAGGATTTTTGCATCTATATTCATCAGTGATATTGGTCTAAAATTTTCTTTTTTTGTAGTATCTTTGTCTGGTTTTGGTATCAGGGTGATGGTGGCCTCATAGAATGAGTTTAGGAGTGTTCTTTCCTCTGCAATTTTTTGGAAGATTTTGAGAAGGATGGGTGTTGGCTCTTCTCTAAATGTTTGATAGAATTCAACTGTGAAGCCCTCTGGTCCTGGACTTTTGTTTGTAGGAAGATTTTTAATCATAGTTTCAATTTCATTACTTGTGATTGGTCTGTTCATATTTTCTGTTTCTTCCTGGTTCAGTCTTGGAAGGTTATACCTTTTTAAGAATTTGCCCATTTCTTCCAGGTTGTCCATTTTATTGGCATAGACTTGCTTGTAGTAGTCTCTTAGGATGCTTTTTATTTCTGTGGTGTCTGTTGTAACGTCTCCTTTTTCATTTCTAATTTTATTGCTTTGAGTCCTCTCCCTCTTTTTCTTGTTGGCTATGGCTAATGGCTTATCAATTTTGTTTATCTTCTCAGAGAACCAGCTTTTAGTTTTATTGATCTTTGCTATTGTTTTCTTTGTTTCTATTTCATTTATTTCCACTGTGATCTTTATGATTTCTTTTCTTCTGCTAACTTTGGGGTTGGTTTGTTCTTCTTTCTCTAGTTCTTTTAGGTGTAAGGTTAGATTGTTTACTTGAGATTTTTCTTGTTTCTTGAGGTAGGCTTGTATAGCTATAAACTTCCCTCTTAGAACTGCTTTTGCTGAATCCCATAGGTTTTGGATCATGTGTTTTCATTGTCATTTGTCTCTAGGTATTTTTTGATTTCCTCTTTGATTTCTTCAGTGATCTCTTGGTTATTTAGTAGTGTATTGTTTAGCCTCCATGTGTTTGTGTTTTTTACATTTTTTCCCCTGTAATTCATTTCTAATCTCATAGCGTTGTGGTCAGAAAAGATGCTTGATATGATTTCAATTTTCTTAAATTTACTGAGGCTTGATTTGTGACCCAAGATGTGATCTATCCTGGAGAATGTTCCATGCACACTTGAGAAGAAAGTGTAATCTGACGTTTTTTGATGGAATGTCCTATAAATATCAATTAAATCTATCTGATCTATTGTGTCATTTAAAGCTTCTGTTTCCCTATTTATTTTCATTTTGGATGATCTGTCCATTGGTGTAAGTGAGGTGCTAAAGTCCCCCACTATTATTGTGTTACTGTCGATTTCCTGTTTTATAGCTGTTAGTAGTTGCCTTATGTATTGTGGTGCTCCTATGTTGGGTACATATATATTTATAATTGTTATATCTCCTTCTTGGATTGATCTCTTGATCATTATGCAGTGTCCTTCCTTGTCTCTTGTAACATTCTTTATTTTAATGTCTATTTTATCTGATATGAGTATAGCTACTCCAGCTTTCTTTTGATTTCCATTTGCATGGAATATCTTTTTCCATCCCCTCACTTTCAGTCTGTATGTGTTCCTAGGTCTGAAGTGGGTCTCTTGTAGACTGCATATATATGGGTCTTGTTTTTGTATCCATTCAGTGAGCCTGTGTCTTTCGGTTGGAGCATTTAATCCATTCACTTTTAAGGTAATTATCGATATGTATGTTCCTATGACCATTTTCTTAATTGTTTTGGGTTTGTTTTTGTAGGTCCTTTTCTTCTCTTGTGTTTCCCACTTAGAGAAGTTCTTTTAGCATTTGTTGCACAGCTGGTTTGGTGGTGCTGAATTCTCTTAGCTTTTGCTTGTCTGTAAAGCTTTTGATTTCTCCATCAAATCTAAATGAGATCCTTGCCGGGTAGAGTAATCTTGGTTGTAGTTTCTTCCCTTTCATCACTTTAAGTATATCATGCCACTCCCTTCTGGCTTGTAGAGTTTCTGCTGAGAAATCAGCTGTTAACCTTATGTGAGTTCCCTTGTATGTTATTTGTCGTTTTTCCCTTGCTGCTTTCAATAATTTTTCTTTGTCTTTAATTTTTGCCAATTTGATTACTATGTGTCTTGGTGTGTTTCTCCTTGGGTTTATCCTGTATGGGACTCTCTGTGCTTCCTGGACTTGGGTGGCTATTTCATTTCCCATATTAGGGAAGTTTTCGACTATAATCTCTTCAAATATTTTCTCCGGTCCTTTCTCTCTCTCTTCTCCTTCTGGGACCCCTATAATGCGAATGTTGTTGCGTTTAATGTTGTCCCAGAGGTCTCTTAGGCTGTCTTCATTTCTTTTCATTCTTTTTCATTTAGTCTGTTCTGCAGCAGTGAATTCCACCATTCTGTCTTCCAGGTCACTTATCCGTTCTTCTGCCTCAGTTATTCTGCTATTGATTTCTTCTAGTGTATTTTTCATTTTAGTTATTGTATTTTTCATCTCTGTTTGTTTGTTCTTTAATTCTTCTAGGTCTTTGTTAAACATTTCTTGCATCTTCTCGATCTTTGCCTCCATTCTTATTCTGAGGTCCTGGATCATCTTCACTATCATTATTCTGAATTCTTTTTCTGGAAGGTTGCCTATCTCCACTTCATTTAGTTGTTTTTCTGGGGTTTTATCTTGTTCCTTCATCTGGTATATAGCCCTCTGCCTTTTCATCTTGTCTATCTTTCTGTGAATCTGGTTTTTGTTCTACAGGCTGCAGGATTGTAGTTTTTCTTGCTTCTGCTGTCTGCCCTTTGGTGGTTGAGGCTATCTACCCTGTAAGTCTTATTAAGCAGTATTTATGCTGTGCGATGACAGGCCATCTGAGAGAATTTTTGTTTATTTTTGCTTTGCACATGTGTGTGTCTGTTTTACTTTTCTCTTTAATTAAAATATATTTATTATGGAAAGTTTCAAATATATACAAAAGTAGAGAGAATAATATAATGAACCCCTTACACTCATCACCCAGCTTTAATAATTATCAAGTCATCAAATCATGGCTTCTCTTGTTTTATCTATATACCTACCTACTCCCCACACAACTTCAGATAATTTTGAAGCAAATTTCACACTTCCTATCTTTTCATCATTTGGCATTTATGTCTGAAAGGTAAGGACCATCTGAGAGTTTTATACAGGGGAGTGTTAAGTAAGAAAGATTACTTTGGGGATGTAACAAAAGTATATAAGTAAAGACCCTATTACATAGTAGGTGCTCTCCAAATAGCAGTTATTATCACTATTACTCTGGCAGGATGCTGATGAAGTTGCAATCTTGAATGAGATTGAGACCAGAATGACCAAGAAGACTGGAGACAGAACTGAGGATCAGATTGGGAGGGAAAGCCAGCCAGGAGCAAGGTATGGTAGACTTAATAGGGATGGATATGGATAAGGTAAAGGAGTTATTGCCAGCATGGCTATCAAATCAGAACCAGGTCTGTAGAGAGCCACAGAGAGTCAGGCACACTTCTCAGCTAAGCTCTCTCACTACCACAAGTAGTATCTCTGCTCATGTGAAGCCTTAAGAAGGCTAGTGGCCCTGTCCAGGCTCAATATTGCCAGAGATTTGTAGAGACTCCAATGTCTCATGCCATTTCAGTGGTTCAGAACTCCAGTTTCTGGGTAGTTAATCAAGTCATCTCCCCCTTAACATCCTCCTGAGTCAGGTATTCCAGCTTCATCTCACTATGGATCTACCAACTGAATGAACTTTTATTATTGTTGTTATTATTATTACTTACCATTGTTGAGTACCAAATATACACCAGGCATTGTTAGGGAGCTTTAGGTACATTATCTCATCTCCTCTCATTCTACATAAAACCTTGTGAAGCTGATGGTGTTACTACCATTTTACTGATGAGGAAATTGAGGCTGGGAGAGGTTAAGAGACTATCCAAAATAATCCACCTAGAAAGTAAACACCTGGTCTGACTTTAATGCCCAATCATTTACTTCTACACCAGGATACCTTAGAGAAAAGTCACTGTCTTTCATATTCGGACATCTAGGTAGTTCTTGGCAACCTGAGCCACTGAAAGTTGTACCCCACCTATCCCCTTGAGTAGGTGGCAGAAGGAAGACAAGACATCTGCTTTTGGGGTTTTCAGACCCCAGTCCCTGAGAGTTCTACCTAAGAAAGCATGGCTGGAGGCAGAGAAAGTGTCTGGAGTGGAAAAGTATAAAGTATGCATGATCTTGGCCATCCTCTTCCTCCTAGATACCAATGAGAATAGCCTCAAAGTAAGATGATGTCTCCTTACCTCAGATTATGTCACAAAGTGTGAAAAGAACCGATCTTATTCTCAAAGGTCCACAGCAGCAGAATGCCTTTATGTTGCCCAAAGTTTCAGGATGTATTTTAGCAGTCTGGCTAGGAAAAACACCAAGCAGCTCACTCAGGAATTTGAACCCTGCCTCCAAAGGAAAACCTAAAAAAAAAGTCTGACTATACAACAATCTAAAAGCTAGCAACTAGAGCTAGATTTGTTCTTGACCTCAATTAATCCAGCCAGCATTGCTTGCTCTCTCTCTAGGGACTGTCTAGAATGGAAGCTTTATTCATTTATTCATCAACTATTTATTGAATGCTTATGACATGTCAGGAATTGTCTTATATTGTGGAGTCAGTGAGGAGGGAAAATAGACATGTTTATGCCCTCAAGGAGTTTCCAGTATTGTGGGAAAACCTTTTTTTGCAAGCAGACTGTCTTTTAGTCTTCTTAACCACAACGCCTAAAACAGCTGAATATACAGGGCTTCTCAGTCAATGCTTACTAGCATATGAAGGGAAATTGGAATTGATACCCTATGGGGCTAATTTAGATTAAATCTCATCTAGAGATAGTGTGTCTGTCCAGTTCTATCTACCTTATTCTGAAGTAGGTGCAGACATCTCCTTCTCTAAAATCTTTTCTGCTACTCACGCAGTACAGCAGGAGAGGTTAGTGGCACACACTAGAAGCCTAGATTCAAGTCCCGGCTCTGTCACTCACAAACCATGTGAGCTGTGGGCCAGTAACCTAACCTCTCTGTGTCTCAGTTTTATCATATATAACAGTACCTAATTAATGTAATTTTAAGGACAAAATGAATTAATATATATTAACAATATAATTAATATACTTAAATAATTGATTAAATAATTAATATAAATATTTAGAAGAGTGCATAATATATGGTAAGCAATCAATAAATGTTGGAAATCATAATTGTTGTTCTGGAGCTACAATGAAGGGAGCTACCAAAAGTTAGTTGTTTTCAACTGAGCTACTCCAAAGAAATTCAGTTTCCTATTTTTTATGGGGTGAGAATTTGGCTACTTTCTCCTCTACACTGAGTTTTGTCTTTCCAGTTTCAAGAAGTGCTCAAGAGGAACATATATGTGGTGTTGAAAATAGATTATAAATGAGGCAATCTTTCACTCAGAAGCTGCTGGTCAGACTTTGAGAAATTTCTTTTGGGTTGAGACCAGCCTAAGGAAGAAATTCTTCAGGAGTTATGAAAAAATACTTCCCTGGACATTGCTGCCATCCTCTTTTCTTCCCTACATAACTATACTTCTTGAAGCAGTTGTCACTTCTTTGCTTCATCACCGTCCACATACTCTTCAGGCCCACTGAGTATGGTTTCTGCCTCCTTCACTCCAATGTAACCATTTTTAACAACACAGACTGACCTTGAGGACATAATGCTATGCAAGATGTTAGAGAAAGACAAATTCTGTATCATCTCACTTATATGTGGAATCTAAAAATGTCGAACTCATAGAAGCAGAATAGCATGATGGTTGCCAGGGCCTGAGGGGTGTGGGAAATGGGGAGATTTTAGTCAAATAGAACAAATATCCAGTGATAAGATGAATAAGTTCTCGGGATCTAATTACAGCATGGTGACTATAGTTAAGAATACTGTATTGTATACTTAAAATTTGCTAAGAGAGTAGATCTTAAGTGTTCTTTACCTGAAAAATAAAAGGTAACTGTGTAGGGTGATGGATGTGTTAATTAACTTGATTGTGGTAATCGTTTCACAATGTATTTGCATATTAAATCATAATGTTGTACACCTTAAAAAATACATCACATTGTACAACCTACACATATACAATTATTGTCAATCATACTTCAATAAAGCTGGAAAAAAATGCTGATTATGTGCCACTAAATCACATGCAGTGAGGACATTTATATGCAATGATGCTGGAAATCTTGTTAGTGAAGACTGCAGGAAGACCCTGACTGTTTGCCTGCTTTAAAAGGAAGTCAGGAATTTAAGTGGGAAATCATAAGCTGGCCTTTGCAAAATATTGCTGTGGGAGATCCAAAAGAGTTATAAACTTTTTCCCTCCTATTTTTAAAAGGCCCCAGAGAAGTAGAGGCTATAACTAACTGCTCACAGTAGTCCAATTCTTGGGGAAAACCCACAAATACTGAAAAACTGCTTAGATTTGACCTAAATCCTTCAAGCTAGAGATTTTTTCCCCCCTCCTCTTCGACTCTGCTTTTCACTGCCAACTGTGGTAAAGCTTCTTATTCCATGTGGCAAAGCCCCAATGAAAACAAGAGTAATACAGGTTCACAAGCATTTGGCTTACTATTTCCATAGTAGCCAACACAGTGGTAGTCTCAAAGCTAGGTACCATACCTGGATGCACCTCAAACTCTCCATCCTGAGAAGGCCCTTAAATTCAGGAAGGCCATACAATTTCAAGGTTAAGGTTAAGTGCACAAGCTCTGGAATTAGAATACCTGAACTCAAATCCCAGCTCTACTACCCACTACTGTTTAAATGTGGGCAAGTTTCTTACTTCTCTGGGCCCAATTCCCCCATCTAAAAAGTGGGATAGTGATAGTACTTACCTCGTGGGGTTCTTGTGAAGAGTAATGAGACAATCCTTATAAAGCATTTACAACATGACACTTAGTAAATACTGAACAAAAGGTAGCACTGTTTTCATTTGCAACCCACTTACATTTTCATGATATCCTATTAAGTTAGCAAATAAAGCTGGTTGAAACTGGAAAAAGTTAGGTCCCTACACAAATCACTACCCATACTCTATGCTAGCAATGGTTTCCATTTGCAACACATTACTTATGAAATAGAAGCTTCCTAGTCATTGCTTTTATCTAAGACAGTGCTTTACAAACTTTTAGATTACTTTGAGAATCAGTGGTCTGATTTATATGTATATTTTTTTATCTCTTTTTTTATATATATCTTTTTTTTAACCTCTTAACATGTGTTTATTTTTTTAACATCTTTATTGGAATATAATTGCTTTACAATGGTGTTAGTTTCTGCTTTATAACAAAGTGAATCAGCTATACATATACACATATCCCCATATCTCCTCTCTCTTGCGTCTCCCTCCCACCCTCCCTATCCCACCCCTCTAGGTGGTCACAAAGCATGAACTGATCTCCCTGTGCTATGCGGCTGCTTCCCACTAGCTATCTATTTTACATTTGGTATAAACTACATATATCTTATTTGGTATAATGCCTTCAACTTATCCTTACAAACCTGGTGAGCACATGTTTTCCCACTCCTGCTTCCAGGTCTACATTTCCTCTTCTTTTCCTTAAAGCAGTGGTCCCCAAAATATAGTCTGTGGACCAGCAGGATCAGTATCAGCAACACCTGGGAACTTGTTAGAAATGTAGATTCATGGACCCCACCCGAGACCTACTGAATCTGAAACTCTCAGTGGTAGCGGGTGGGACAGCAGTGTGTGTTTTAACAATAACCCTCCAAGTGGTTCTTATGCATGCTCAAGTTTGAGAACCATTGCCCTATCCTACTGACATAGCTAACATGACCCGTAAAAAGAATCAGTTCATTGTATCACTGATCGCATAATTTCTGCACCTCTGGTTTTGATTTCTTCTCTCCAACTCTTTCCGTGTACATGCCTTCACTGTCCACTTGTGTTTACTTCAGTTTCTAAGCGGCTCCATCTTTGGACAAATATCTATCTCAAAACCTTTTTTTTTTTTTCTTCAGTGACAAAGACGACTGGCTGCTCATTACCATAAGGATTAAGTCAAATAATAACCTTATTTTTCTAACCTTTCATACTTTTATACATCCTCTAAGTCCAAGTTATAACTAGAATCTGAGAAAGGGCTGAACCAAGAGTGAACAGAGTAATTATATAACTGTTTTATTTTTTGTGCTCATCTAATTGAATATATTATCTATATCTATCCACCTTCCAAAATACAAAAAAAACACTTTCGGGTGTTTTCCTTCAAACCTCACCCCAGATAGAGGATAAGGAGAACTTGCCAAATCATTAGTCACAGAACAGACACCCCCTACCCACTCGGTTCATTTGCTCTTTTCATTTTCCTAGATGTTACTAGGATAAAGAATCTGGAACACCTACTTAAAAAACTCTCCTTCTGTAGAAGATTAATACAACTGTTGATAAAATTAGTCCAATGAGATTCTTTTAAGAATTGATAGTTTTAGTCTACATAATGTTAAACTGCCTAAAAAACAACATGTTCTTTGCTGCTCAGTAAAAACTCTATCTCAATTGGGGACAATAAGATGGGGAAAGGTGAGGTTCTGGCAGTCTGGAAGAAGTTTCTTCATGACATAGAGACAAGAAAATTGAGATGAGTCTACTCTGCTGTAGATTCCCTAAATGCTTCTGTGTTCTGTTTCAGTTCTATGGAAACTGAAAAAGGGCTTTGAGTAGTTCTAGTCAGTGTTGTCAAGCTCCATTTCTCCCAGTTCACAATGCCTCATCTTTTCCTTAGGGGATGAAGTCAAATAAACTCCCAGCCTGAAAGAGGTTTTAATACTACCTAACTAGTATAATGAAGGCACATCCCACCAGGTGTTACGGAATATATAAAATTAACCATTCCTGGACCTCACAGAAAGAAGACTTACATCTCATAAACACTATTTTCCCTCAACTTTTTATTCATTCCTTCTCCAGCTGCATCCTGAAATAGACTTTCAGCACACCTCAGGCCTGGATTACTACCACAGCTTCTCTGACTGCCATCAGTCAGCCTATAGGTTAACTTTCTTTCAAAATTCCTTTGTCATTTCCTATCACATTGTACCAAAACTCTTCTGCCTAGCTTTAAGGCTATCATTTGGCTCATCCTTCCTATCCAACTTTATTTTGTACTATTTCCCAAACAGCAGGTCCCCTTCCCCTAGGATAACTGAAATTCATTTGCTCTTTCTTAGGGAAAAGTTGAAGAAACAAGGAAAAGAAAAACAGACACTGAAATCCCTAACAGCAAAAGTTTATTTACAATTGTAGTTAAGGAATAGTTTTAATGCATGCTGAGAAAACAGTAATATTCCAAACGTATAGGTTACTCTCTGGTAAGGAATACAAGATGACGTTGGGAAAGGCTTTGGCATACACAACAACTGGAACCAGGTTAACAGAACACTTGCACTATTAGAACGTTGTTATCAGAACACTTATATATCACCTACTTTATATGTCACACCAACTTCATAAACAGCTCATCTTCTAACTCCTCACTGGCTATTTGAGTAAACAGCATTCAAGGTTAAACGTTAAGACTGGGGAGTAGGGAAGAAATACAGAAGTGATAAGCATCACAACATTTCAGAGCCTATATATACTAATACAACATTAAGATTAAGAAACAGTATTCCAATTTTTTTCTGAAACAGCATTTGGCAATGTTTTAGCGCATGAGAAGACACTGCTTTGGTCCATCCACTCTTTCCAGCTTTTCAAAGTGTTTCCTGGCATTGCGGATATTGATCAGAGTAGCTGCAGAAGCTGAGGGTGTGGTAGGGAAGATAACCAACAGACTAAGTACAAGCAGCCAAAGGAATAATTGACTAGTAAAAACAAATAAACAAAAGAGAGCCAAATCCCTCAATGTATGTCACAGAGAACATAAGTCCCAAGTTAACCAGAGTTTAATTTTTCTGAATAAATAAAAGAATTGTTTATATTCTAAACATAGTATTTTCAAAATAAATTTTCAAACTCTTTTGGTTTGGGGCTAATAGTAAAAAAAAAAACATTGTCTTATGTTGTATTCTAATATTAACCTAAGATAGATAACTTAAGAGATAATTTACACTTCTGGGAGCATCCTGGAAATATTGCTAGAACCTTTATTTCAATGGTTGTCATAGATATGGCTATTATGGCATGGAAGCACTAAATATCTCTCTTTATGCCCATAACAGAAATATGGGGGTATGGTACTTAGGAATATACAATGACATATAAAATTGTTCAACATTTAATAGTTCAGAGCTTAGACTGACTAGTCTTTTAAAAATCTACCCCACATGGAGCATAAGTCATACATTTGGGTTCTTTTTCTTTAAAATCCTTAGATATAGTAACTATACATAAGTAATTTTTAAAGTTCCCATGAAGAAGATATAATACCTTAGAGTCTAAATTATCTTTAAGTTTCAAAATATAAGTCTATTAAATAAAAAGTATTTACCACTAGTACTAAAAATTTTTTTTTCATTGTGGTAAAATGCACATAAAATGAAATTTACCATTTTAACCATTTTTAAATGTACAGGTCAGTGGCATTAAGTACATTCACAGTGTTATGTACTACAAAATAGCTTTTCAGTATCTTTAATAATATACTACCTCTAGGGAAATTAATTTAAAGAATATGTGGCTTTGAACCTATGTCAGCTAAGTTTAAACTTACGAATGGATGGATCAGACATCACGACCATCACATAAGTGTTGGATGTAAAGATGTCAATGAAAGCAGCAAAGTTAGAGTTCCTGACTTCCATGCTCTGGAAAGAGGCAGCCAGCTTGCTATAGGAGAAAGGAGAAAAGTGAGTAAAGAACATAAAATAATAGCAACATAAGAGATTCTTATC
Source organism: Balaenoptera musculus (assembly GCF_009873245.2). Classification (NCBI taxonomy): domain Eukaryota; kingdom Metazoa; phylum Chordata; class Mammalia; order Artiodactyla; family Balaenopteridae; genus Balaenoptera; species Balaenoptera musculus. The sequence goes on along the minus strand of NC_045806.1, from coordinate 47,609,725 downwards.
TTTCATGTTAAACATTTTCATAGCATTATATCTCAATCCACCACCGCATTAAGACAGTTAATCACTAATCCCACTTTGTTTTCCAAGGAAACTCTAATGACAAATTTAACACGTGCTGGAAAGTGACTTAGAAAGTGGATTAGGAATTGATAGTGACTGTGAAATGAAAAGTGGGCTTAGACCTAGATTCATATTAAAAATCATGTTACCAAAGATTTCTCTAATATTTAAGAAGTTTATTCAGTTGAAATTTCCCTATCATTGAGATTAATAACTGTATCTTTTGAATGTTAGTTATGCTGAAATTCTAGAAATGATCCCATTTCTTTGAAAACAAAAAGGGTAATGATATTTATATGCCATTTGCTATTTCTTCTTAAAAATGTTAGAATAAACATGCCAGAAAGTCTCAAAGTGTGCTACGGCATAAAAGGGAAAAACTTACACTTATTCTATTGTCTGGGCACTGGGCATCAAAGTTTTACCAGGATATGATTATTAAATCTTTACTAGATTATGATGTTCAGCCATTCCTTCTTCCTATATTCACAATGCTAAGATTCAAATTGTATTTAAACAAAGCTGAGACAATATGATCAGACATTTCTAGACTCTCTACTTTGTACCATTCTTGAATCAGTACCTCACTATTTTAATTACTGTAGTTTTATAGTAAATCTTGGTATTTGGTAGGGTAAATTCTCCTTTCTTGTTTTTCAAAACTCTCTTGGACATTTTCTGTTTATTTTTTCCCAAATAGTATCAAACATCTTGAAGGGGTACTCTGCTTAGATATTTTTCATATGCTTCTTCTGCATCAGTTGACTTTGTATTAAAGATGTCTTTCACTTCAGTCAACTGTAGGCTCCCTTAGAGTTTAGCTTTATTTTTAATATAAAGTATGCTGAATATAGAAGTGCAGTCTACTATAGTTATTTGAACCTCTCAAAAAATGACAATTTGTTCCAGAGATAAATACATCACATAAGATCTCTTACCTGCAGCTCAGCTTAAATTGCTTAATAATGTTGCTGATTTTCTCAGATCTGTGGACATCACGCTGTTCTTTACATTGGTAGTGAGAAATCACCTACGAAAAAGAGCAATGCCCTTTAAATCCATGCAGTGTTGTCATATCACCCTCTACTACTCCTCAAGGCAATACATTTGTCAGTCTCTTGGTCACCCTGATTTTCAGGGTAGACTTGGCACCTGGCTTTACTGCCTCTATTCCTCTGTCCCATATCCTGTCAACATCTGCATAATTTCAACATCCCTAAGGATGACCCATCCAGTATTGTTTGGTTATAATTTTATTAGATCATTTAAGTATTGTATTATCTATTTTGGTTCATTGCTGTCCTTTATCACTTACTTTAATCATTAAATATTCATCTTATTTCAATAGGATGTCTTTGATTCAAAAAAAGTACAAATCAAAAAGGAAAAATAAATAAAAATTCTTAGCTGTTCTTTTTTTAGTATTTTATTTATTTATTTATTTATTTATTTATTTATTTATTTATTTTGGTTGCATTGAGTCTTAATTGCAGGCACACAGGATCTTCGTTGAGGCATGTGGGATCTTTTGGCTGTGGCATGCAGGCTCTTCGTTGCGGCACTCAGGCTTCTCTCTATTTGTGGCACGTGGGCTCCAGGGTGTGTGGGCTCTGTAGTTTGCAGCATGCGGGCTCTCTAGTTGAGGTGTGCAAGCTCAGTAGTTGTGGTGCACAGGCTTAGTTGTCCCGCGGCATGTGGGATCTTAGTTCCCTGACCAGGGACTGAACCTGCATCCCCTGCACTGGAAGGTGGATTCTTTACCACTGAACCACCAGGGAAGTCCCTCTTAGCTGTTGTTGAGGTGTACTTAATGTATTTAATTTTAATGAAGGCTATAACCAAGTGGTTTTTGGTATCATATTTAAAAATCTTAACTGAACGATTCTAACCTCTGAGGATTTACTATTTATAAATGAACCTATTCATGATGGACACCAATGCCAGCTGAAAATACTTCCCCTAACACTTTCAGATTAATAAAACCACACAAGTATTTCCCATAGGCTGATGTAAACTTTCTAGTAGGAAGCAAAACTGACTCATTTGCCAGAAGAAAATTCACAGGGCAATTCCCTGAAACCATGTGAAATTTTCAAAACATAATTCCTAGACCAATGGTGGAATAGGTTCCTGTTGCTTGACTTCAAGAGCTATAGTGAAAATGGTCAATCACACCTAAACTTAGTCCTCAAGAGAAAGCAAAAGCTACTTGTTACTGCCAGTGAAAAACAGAGTTTATATTAGGTTAACCTCTATGATCATGTGTGGTAGATGTGGCAGGAGAATACTGCTGAAGCAGGATTCTACCATGCCACGTGTCTCAAGATAGACAGAAGAGCTCACCTGCTTGTTGCTATTACCACTAGCAGGAAAGACAGGGCTCAGGGTAGTGAACTTCCAAGGAAGTGATCCCTGCCTATGGGCTGAGGCAGAAAGACACTCTAGTTAGGATTCCTTGCCTCAGCTATACCAGTTAGCAGGAAGGATGACTCCCAAATATGCTACCGTTAAAAATAATGTTTCCACAAAGGAAGGAGAAAAAATTTCACTTTGCATTCTCTGCCCTCTGTTGGCTGCAATAGCAAAAGAAATCAACGTTTAACAGTTTGCCAACTGTATGCTAAACTTTGTGCTAGGGCTTAATGTTACCTTGTCCCATATTAATCCACACAATAAACCTATGATATAGATATTATTATCTCCATTTTATAAAAGGGGAACCAAACTCAGAGAGATTAAGATATATGTCTACCATATATATGCTGTCTACAAGAGACCCAATTCAGATCTAGGGACACATGCAGACTGAAAGTAAGAGGATGGAAAAATGCATTCCATGCAAACAGCAATCAAAAGAAAGCTAGAGTAGCAATACTCATATTAGACAAAACAGAGTTTAAAATAAAGAATGTTACAAGAGACAAAGAAGGACACTACATAATAATCAAGGGATCAGTCCAAGAAGAAGACATAACAATTGTAAATATATATGAACTCAACATAGGAGCACCACAATATATAAGGCAAATACTAACAGCCATAGAAAGAAAAGTCGACAGTAACACAATCATAGTGGGGGACTTTAACACCCCATGTTCATCAATGGAAAGATCATTCAGACAGAAAATCAATAAGGAAACACAGGCCTTAAATGACACATTAGACTAGATGGACTTAATTGATATTTAGAGCATTCCATCCAAAAGCAGCAGAATACACATTCTTCTCAAGTACACATGGAACATTCTCCAGAATTGATCACATGCTGGGCCACATAGCAAGCCTCGGTAAATTTAAGAAAACTGAAATCATATCAAGCATCTTTCCCAAACACTACGCTATGAGATTAGAAATCAACTACAAGGAAAAAGCTGTAAAATACACAAGCACATGGAGGCTAAACAATATGCTACTTAATAACCAATGGATCACTGAAGAAATCAAAGAAATCAAAAAGTATATAGAGACAAATGAAAATGAAAGCATGAGGATCCAAAACCTATGTGACACCCCAAAAGCAGTTCTAGGAGGGAAATTTATAGCAACACAATCTTGCCTCAGGAAACAATAAAAATCTCAAATAAACAACCTAACCTTACACCTAAAGAAACTAGAGAAAGAAGAACAAACAAAACACAAAGTTAACAGAGGGAAAGAAACCATAAAGATCAGAACAGAAATAAATGAAATAGAAATAAAACAATAGAAAGGATGAATGAAACTAAAAGCTGGTCCTTAGAAAAGATAAACAAAATGGATAAACCTTTAGACAGACTCATCAAGGAAAAAAGGGAGAGGACTCAAATCAATACAATTAGGAATGAAAAAGGAGAAGCTACAACAGACACCACAGAAATACAAAGGATCATGAGAGATTACTACAAGCAACTCTATGCCAATAAAATGGACAACCTAGAAGAAATGGACAAATTCTTAAAAAGGTACAATCTCCCAAGACTGAACCAGGAAGAAACAGAAAATATGAACAGATCAATTACAAGAATGAAATTGAAACTGGGATTAAAAAACTCCCAACAAACCAAAGTCCAGGACCTGATGGCTTCACACGTGAATTCTATCAAACATTTAGAGATGAGTTAACACCTATCCTTCTGAAACTATTCCAAAAAATTGCAGAGGAAGGAACACTTGCAAACTCATTCTATGAGGTCACCATCACCCTGATAACCAAAACCAGACAAAGATACCACCAAAAAAGAAAATTACAGGCCAATGTCACTGGTGAACATAGATGCAAAAACAGTCCTCAACAAAACGCTAGCAAACCGAATCCAACAATACATTAAAAGGATCAGACCCAATGATCAAGTGGGATTTATCCCAGGGATGAAAGGACTTTTCAATATCCCCAAATCAATCGGTGTGATACACCACAGCAACAAACTGAAGAATAGAAACCATATGATCATCTCAATAGATGCAGAAAAAGCTCTTAACAAAATTCAACACCCATGTATGATAAAAGCTCTCCAGAAAGTGGGCACAGAGAAAACTTACCTCAACATAATAAAGGCCATATATGACAAACCTACACCTAACATCATACTCAATGGTGAAAAGCTGAAAGCATCTCCTCTAAGATCAGGAACAAGACAAGGATGTCCACTCTCGCCACTTTCACTGAACACAGTTTTGGAAGTCCTAGACATGGCAGTCAGAAAAGAAAAAGAAATAAAAGGAATCCAAATTGGAAAAGAAGTAAAACAGTCTCTGTCTGCAGATGACATGATACTATACATAGAAAATCCTAAAGATGCTACTAGAAAACTACTAGAGCTCAATGAATTTGGTAAAGTTGTAGGATACAAAATTAATACACAGAAATCTCTTGCATTTCTATACACTAACAATGAAAGATCAGAAAGAGAAATTAAAGAAACAATCCCATTTACCAGTGCAGCAGAAAGAATAAAATACCTAGAAATAAACCTACCTAAGGAGGCAAAAGACCTGTACTTCAAAAAATTATAAGATACTGATGAATGAAATCAAAGATGACAGAAACAGATGGAAAGACATACCATGTTCTTGGATTAGAAGAATCAATATTGTCAAAATGACTATACTACCCAAGACAATCTACATATTCAATGCAATCCCTATCAAATTACCAAGGGCATTTTTCACAGAACTAGAACAAAAAATCTTAAAATTTGTATGGAGACACAAAAGACTCTGAATAGCCAAGGCAATCTTGAGAAAGAAAAACAGAGCTGGAGGAATCAGGCTCCCTGACTTCAGACTATACTACAAAGCTAAAGTCATCAAGACAGTATGGAACTGGCACAAAAACAGAAATATAGATCAATGGAATAGGATAGAAAGCCCAGAAATAAACCCACGCACCATGGTCAATTAACCTATGACAATGAAGGCAAGACTATATGATGGAGAAAAGACAGTCTCTTCAATAAATACTGCTGGGAAAACTGGACAGCTACATGTAAGAAAAATGAAATTAGAACATTCTTTAATACCATACACAAAAATAAACTCAAAATGGATTAAAGACCTAAATGTAAGACTGGATACTCTAAAACTCTTAGAGGAAAACATAGGCAGAACACTCTGACATAAATTGCAGCAAGATCTTTTTCAATCCACATCTAGAGTAATGGAAATTAAAAAACAAAAAACAAAAAACAAATGGGACTTAATTAAACTCAAAAGCTTTTGCACAGCAAAGAAAACCATAAAGAAAGCGCAAAGACAACCCATAAAATTGGAGAAAATATTTGCAAATGATGTAGCAGACAAGGGATTAATCTCCAAAATTTACAAACAACTCATGTGGCTCAGTATGAAAAAAAACAAACAACCCAATAAAAAAATGGGCAGAAGACCTAAATAGACATTTATCCAAAGAAGACATTCAGATGGCCAGGAGGCATATGAAAAGATGCCCAACATCAGTAATTATTATAGAAATGCAAATCAAAACTACAATGAGGTACCACCTCACACCAGTCAGAATGGCCATCATCAAAAAGTCTACAAACAATAAATGCTGGAGAGGGTGTGGAGAAAAGGGAACCCTCTTGCACTGTTGGTGGGAATGTAAATTGGTACAGCCACCGTGGAGAACAGTATGGAGGTGCCTTAAAAAACTAAAATTAGAGCTACCATATGATCCAGGAATCCCACTCCTGGGCATATATCCGGAGAAAAACATGGTTTGAAAGGATACATGCACCCCAATGTTCATTTCAGCCCTGTTTACAATAGCCAAGACATGGAAGCAACCTAAATGTCCATCAACAGATGAATGGATAAAGAAAATGTGGTACATACATACAATGGAATATTACTCAGCCATTAAAAAGAATGAAATAATGCCATTTGCAGAAACATGGATGGACCTGGAGATTATCATACTAAGTGAAGTAAGTCAGACAGAGAAAGACAAATATCATATGATATTGCTTATATGTGGAATCCAAGAGAAATGATACAAATGGACTTGTTTACAAGACAGAAACAGACTCACAGACTTAGAGAAGGAACTTGTGGTTGCCAGGGGTGAAGGGTGGGGGTAGGGATAGATTGGGAGTTTGGGATTGAGATGTACACACTTCTATATTTAGAATAGATGGCCAACGGGGACCTACTGTACGGCATGGGGAACTCTGCTCAATATTCTGTAATAACCTAAATGAGAAAAGAATTTGAAAAAGGATACGTGTCTATGTAAAAACCAAAAAAGCAAGAAATGTGTCTAAAATCACCAAGCACTGGTAGAGCTCAGAAACCAATTATTTACTGTGAGCTGCTCTTAGAGCTATATTTATTAAGCTGATCAGCAATTACTTAAGCAGTGCTTTGTGACATCTCAAGTCAATTTTTATTAGTTATTTAAAAATTTTACTTATAAATATAATATTGGGTTTTGCATACCCCCTCATGGCCAAGTACACAGTAAGTGCTAATATCATTGTTAAGCCGAATTTATAAGAAAAATAAAAATACCAACATACCTCTTTGCCCTTTCACCTCCCCATCTGAACTCTTAGCTACGTCACTGAGTTGACCATTACATCTCTTCCATGTTAAAAGCTTTAAACTCAAAGAAAAATACCCATCATTTCATAATAAAAGTCAATAGGAAATAGGAATTCTTTAACACAAATGAACAATTATTCACAAAAATAATCTAAACTCTATAGTAAGGCTTACCTGCAAACAGCTAAGTTTTACTAATTACTAAAGATCCACGCACCAAAGAACTTCTTTCAAGTTACTTGCTGACAATACTACTTTATAAATAAGGCTATGCATGGTGAAGTAATGACAAGAGGGAAAAACGTTCTTCCTGAAAGTGGCAACATATTCTCCGTTGCTGAATAGAAGAAGGTGAGTGTGAAGTACATCTGCAGAGCAGAAAGTTCTCACCAGAAAAGTGGCTCTCTCAAATAGAAGCACTTCATCAGCCTCAATAATTTCAGCAAAATTCCTTAGGTTCATTTCCAGCTGCTGAACATTGGGAATCAGCTGATAAACAATGCTGGACCAAGCCTAACAGAACAGAAGCACAGTGTAATATTACTAACAGGTAGCCAGTCCCAGATCTTTGCAAATGAGTAAGTATACTATAATATACAGACAGCAAAATATGGTGATAATTGAGTCCCAAACAAATTCTGGCAAGAAGTATGATATAACACAAACAAAGTGAGAAAATGAAGATATTTGATTTTTATCCTTCAGTTGGATTTTTTAAAGTTTCAAACACTTCTGTAAAATACTTCTTTCCATTGATAATTAAAAATAAACAAATATTTAATTCCATCACATTGCCTTAGGGAAGTTGAAAACTCTGATATACTGGGCTAAAGAACTTCTAATACAGCCATTCAAACAGATATTAAGTCCAATAGTGTAGACTGCTCTAAAGATCAGAACCTAATAATGCTATATTTAACATACATCTAAGAATCAATTTTATGAAAATATCAGAGCCACATAGAAAAATGGCCCCTCCCCTCAATGGGATAACATACAATAGAAATTACAAGAGAAATTAGTGGCATTATCATTCCAAAAGGCTTATTGTCAGCTGTATAAATTATTGATCCAATTGAATTAAAAACAGTCCACTGCGTGTTTGCCTAAAACTGACTTCATCCAGAGGAGTATGACTAAAATAAGGAGTTGAAATTAACCACACCCTCCCTCTATTCTCTTAAGGCTCTTTTATTTGAATTTTCATTATAATATTTCTTTCAATTTTGCTCCAATTTGTCTGGTAAGGTGTACAATGTTCTTCTCTCCCCTACTAGAGGGCAGGAACCTGGTCTTAGTCATCTGTGTGTCCAACAGCATCAAGCATATTGCAATGAGTGCTTGTAGAATAAAACTTAATATAAAAATTTATGTCAGCTCTATGCAACATTGATGTAAGAGAGAGTAGAGCCATGTCTCTGTTCCAATTAGTTTTATTACTTAGGCATGGGGGTTCAGGTTCCAAGTTCCCAGGTCGGTGTTAATGTCACTGCTGAATTTACCTTGGAGAAGGCACCAAAGCTAACCACAGCAGAGACATTGTCACTCACAGCAGTGTTGTGATTAGCCAATTGTCTTTGGTCGTGTTATGTATTGCCATCCTTCACACCGCAGTTGGTTCTTATCAGTGCGTCATGTCCATCCTTATTCACGGTTACCTGTTCTATGGGAATAAGGCTTTGAGAGAAATTCGGCCCAAATTAATCTAGAACAGTATTTCCTAGATAGGTATCTCAAAATGATCTGTTATTAGAGCGAGGCTGGGTCAACATATTGGGGAAAAAAATGAATTAGTTAAAAAAATAAATCAGTGGCTATGTTTAAAGTCCAATTGTTTTTCTCCTTGGCAAATCAGGTTTCTGTGCTTTTGGTTGTAGATACTTGTCAGATGGAGTTGATACTGAGGCTGTAGCTACGAGTCACAGAGAAGGATGCTTTCCTACCCAGACTTGTCAATGGATACCAGAAGCAGTCTGACCACAGGAGGACCCAAAAGGAGCCAGTCTTTCAAATCACTAAATCAGTGGGAGAAAGGGAGGAAGCAGGATAAGGAGCCTATGTGCCAATAAGGTAATTTCAGCTTCATCCATAACACAGCTATCGTTTGTAACCTCTACAACTACTACAAGCAGTGTGGCATCCATTCCACCAATGGGAACAATCTCTCTGGTTGAAAGAATGCTAGTCTCTAATTTGGCATGAAAGTTGAAGCTATCATACTCTAGAAATAACATATCCCATTCTAAGATTCCCTTCTCCAATCTCTCCCCTAAATATTGTTCTTCTATTGCCATCCAAACTTAGGCAGACTAGCTTATATTCTGTAGAGGTACCTGAATATTAGATACAACTCCAATCAGCATTGAGACCACAACAGGTCAAAATGGATGATGGCCAGTGAAACCTCTACTGTCATGAAGATCTGTATCAAATTAATCAGGACCAAACTGGGTTAATTCAGTGTGATCTGGTAGGTATGTCGACCCAATCTAAGATCAAAAGCAAAATTTCTTAAGGTTAAATTGGGTATTTTTCAAACAATTTATGTAGATTATTTCTTCTTTTAGTTCAAAACATCTAGATGGCTATGAAAGAGTTTAAAATCTTTTAGTTTTGATAATACCCTTCTGGCTTTTTTTTCATGCTCTTTAAATGAGAGAACTCAGGGAAACATACACACCTTATAGAGAGTTTCATCCCAGATAGATGTTCGGAAGCAAGAACATTCCAATGGGCGAGACAAACGCCTCAGATCTTCTTCTCGCTCTTTAAAAATCTGAAGTAAATAGACCAACATACTGATTAGCATATAACTAACAGCTCTCCTCTCTCACTGCAAAATCTGAGGTGTAATATTTTAGCATATTTTAAACAGGGGCATTTCGTTTTTCCTCAGAGGAATTTTTAAGTGTGTACGTTACTTTACAGACTAGGATGGCAGAAATGATTTCAGGTCAGGTCTACAAAGTGCAATGGCTACTAGAATTCTTCAGGACTGTGCTGCTTGTTCTGAGTACTCACTGAGAACACTATGCTGGAAAATAAAATTTACCATACAGAGGAATCTTAATAAAATATATCTAACATTCCAAATAATCCAATCTGGGTCATTTTTAAGATATCCATACCAATATCAAGATTTTATAAATCAAAATACTTCAACTTTTGTAGATATCTTTCTCTCATACACACATGCATACACTTATATATTATTTCTGTATGGACTGTATTTATTTGGCTACATAGATATAACAACCCCTTACACACAAATATCTATTTTTCTTGGCTATGTATCTACCTATCTATATATATGCCCATATATACATGGGAAAATATCTATTTATACAAATATAAACACATACACAGATATTTTCCAGGACTGGGTGGGCTTATAGTGAGTGCACTGTTCACACTGTGATGGATAATTTTATGCAACAACTAGGTTAGGCCACAATACCCAGACATTTGGTTAAACACCAATTTAGATGTTGCTATGAAGGTATTTTTTAGATGAGATTAATATTTAAATCAGTGGACTTTTAGTAAAGCAGATCCCCTTCCATAATATGGGTAAGCTTTATATAACCAGTTGAAGGCCTTAAGAGAAAAAGACTGCCATTCCCCAGGAAGAGGGAATTCTGCCTTCCAGACTGCCTTCTGACTCAAGCTGCAACAAGGGTCTCCAGCCTATCAGTCTGCCCTGCAGATTTCGGACTTGCTAGCCTCCACAATCATATGAGTCAATTCCTTAAAATTAATCAGTCTCTCTCTTATTCTCACTCTCTCTCTCTCTCTACACACACATACACATACACACACACACACACACTTCTTATTGGTTCTGTTTCTCTGAGGAACCCTGACTAATACACACACATAGAGGGAAACACCTATCTTGCTTGAAACTGATATTCAGGGAAGCACCCTAGCCATTTTATTTCAAAACCTCCAAGTCTGAATCTTTAATGAAATAGAGTATACTTTTCTTAATTAAGCTTAAAATCCCACAAAGAACATGAATGTATCTTTGGGGATATTTACATAAGCATTTAGAAAACAGTATGTTGATCACTAAAAATTACAAGTAATTAAAAAATCCATAAGGAGGTCATTTATTGGAATGCTCTAGGTTTTTCTGTTGCAAATTGGGCCAGGGAAACAAAACAAAGAACAGTAATAATAACAAACCCCTCACAATCTCAAGATCAAGCTACATAAAGAATTTTCTGCTGAATTAAAACAGAATTGATACTTAGTGAGAGGGAGAAGGAATTAAAAAGAATACTCAAAAGTCCTTTTCAGAGTCAAATACGGAAACCTGTCAAGTGGTTTCTGAAAGCCTGTAAGCTAATCTAGAAACACCAAAACATACTCAAATACTGGAACACTGAAGCCAATCCTGTAACTAATTATGGAAAAAAAAAGTATTCCTGACCACAGCTATTACCAAAAAATTCTTAAGTTAAAGGGGATCCTTAGACTCCTAGGTTCCAACCCAAAGAGGAACTGTGTTCTTCTACATCACCAGCATATTCTAAAACTGCTTTCCTCAACTTTACCCTTGGAAACAGAGGATCTTCTCTTTCAGCTTAGACTTTAAAATCCAATCCTCTTATTTTATATGGAGCAAACTAACGCTAGACTATATTTGTGACTTGCCAGTCCTGGGGTCTCAGAGCTAGCTAGGAGTTTGCCCTTTCTACTGTGTCTTTTCTGGTTTAAATTTATGTGTACTAACTCCCATGCTAGAAAAGAAGATAAATATACCATATCAGTGCAATTATGAGGGCCTTGGCATTGTGCCTAACACAGTATAGTTGGCATTTGAATTGGTGCATACCAGTTTCCTAGGTCAACCTAGTGACAGCTATGACCTTTCTTTATCTCACCCCTGGTGGGTCTTCTAGCCTTGACAATAACTGCCTGCTCTGAAGGACAGTAAAACAGTGGTAGCAAATATATTTTTTAAATACATAAAGCTGCTTAGTGATATCACATGGCCAGGATCCTTTCCTAAATTTGAAAATTATTTGCTAAATGAACATTATATTTCCCTTACCATGGAACATTTGTTTATAAGTGTTTTTAAAAACAAATGTCAACTTTATTTTGAAAGCTTATGCTGAGATTTTTTTTTTGCTAAAAAAGAATGGTACAAGTTTACCTATATCTCTACAGAAGAAGTCTACAAAGGATGTCAATTATTTGGTGCACCACCCCTTCTATTTCTTACCAGGTCTCGTTGATCCTCCTGTACCAGATCCATTTTATGCACCAAGCAAAAGATTTTGGCATCTGGAGAATTCTGCAGAATGGCCTCCAGGCACGACTGGTAATAGTGCATGTCCTTTTCCAGTTCACGGCTTTCCACATCAAAGACATAAATCAGAACCTCCACATTACGGAAGATGTTGTCTCGTTGGCTGGTGAAATAATTTTCCATGAAGGTATCCTGTCTAGTAGGAAAAAAAATCTAGGTAATAAGCAAGTCATCACTTAATCACTCCTATTTACGATCTATTTTTGTTGGCTTAATCAGTGTGAAAGATAATCCTAAAGCTTCAAATTAAAGGGAAAATGATAGCAAATTAGGATGGCCTCACTTTCTTACTTCTTAAGCCACATCTTGTGCCACCTTTTGCTCCCCTCCTTGTGTTCCAAATATACTTTGACCTTCCCTCAGTTCTAGTGGCCCATGGTCTATCCGCCGAGGGGCCTTTACACATGCTTTTCACTCTGTCTCACATGCTATCCCCTTACTTTTATACCTAATTAACTCCTACTTGTTCCACTGGATTTCAGTTCAATCCATACTTCCTCACAGAAACTATCCCTGACCTCACTGACTTGGGCAAATCTAGTCACCATAGGCAATTATACTAACACATTGGTTTTATTTTTAACACTCACCACAAGTGTTATATTATACATATTTGTGTGAGTTTTTAATTAATGGCATTCAATCCCCTAGACGGCAAGCTCCATGAAGGTAAGGACCATGTCTGTTACAGTTTGACATTGTTTCCCAGCTTTTAGCACAGAGCTT
>NC_045806.1:47401739-47557386 GCF_009873245.2 Balaenoptera musculus | reverse complement strand
AACATCTATATGTATCCAGGAAGAGAAGTAGCAGAGTACAGATCTGGGTAACCTACCTCTGACAGCCTCCCAAACCCAACAATTTACCTTTTAATGAAGACTAGGACTACTGCTTTATAAAATCTTAGATTTTAATGTTATGCTTGTTAATGCCTATAAATTAATTTCTGTTTATATAATAACTGTTAAAAACAAACACCCTCCCCCTCCTAAAAAATGAACAAACAAAAGGACCCCTATGCTTGTAGAGAAAGAGCAGGATAAAAACGAAGTTGGACAAGGTTATCCCATTTGGTAAGCAACCTAGAAAGGAAAGAACCTCCCCAAGAGAGCAAGCAGTAGTAACCAGAATTAGGTCACATCCTTCTGAGAAGGAATGAAAAAAAAGGAAACATGCTCAAAAACAAATCTGTCAAGCTCTGCATCCCCAAGTTACTGCAACCAAGTGTGTTATGCGAATTATTAAGATCACCTGACTTTACAATAAGATAAAACATCTTACTTGTTGCACCAAGGCGACGTGTGTCTCTTGCAATATAATTTGCAAAGATAATAGACCTCATGCTGGTCTTACCAGACCCACTTTTACCCATCAACAGCACCTAAGGACAAAATGGGAAAAAAGAAAGGAAAGAAGTCAGCGATCAAGAGCAAATCAAGTCTAAAGGGATCTATTTCTCTCTTGAACTTGATGTTTCACTGAAGTGACAGTACTAATAACCTAGAGTGGATACTTGTAACTGACTAGTTCTCTGACCAGTGGTGAATGCAGAGGTACCGAGAATTCCAGAGGCCAGCCACTTACCTGTCATGAGTCACACATTCTCTTGGTGATAGAATCACAGTGAATTTATTATGCTATTAATATATACTATCATGCATTCAGTACTATGTTAGCAAAATATCAACTTGAGAGGAACTCTCATAATGTAATGTTTTATGCACTGAACTATCTGGCAGGGTATTTCAGTATAACTGAAAGTTCTTTCTCCTCCTCAGGATCAACCTTACCACCTCTGCCCTTAATTTCATCCCTTTTACTTACCTTCATGATTTTGTTCCATTAATTACTCTTTTCTTTTCAAGAGCATCCCATCACCTACAGGATCAAGTCTTTAAACTACATATAAGACCCTCCTTGATCTGGCTTATCTACTCCTCTGCCTTCATCTTCTGACCCTCCTAGCCTGGAACTTGTCAAGTCCAGCCATACTGAACTGAACTGCTTGTAGTCCCTTTGATTGCTCCAGGTCTTTTTTTCATGCTGAACTCTCTGCCAGTAACTTTCCACTCCCTTTTCTTCCTTCAGCTAAGCTCCACTTACCCTTCTTGGTTCAGTAATCATCTCAAGAACTTCTCTGATCCCAATGCCCTAGGCTGGCTTAGATGTATTTCACCTCTGTCCTCCCATGACACTCTTATGACACTGCTAAGACCATAATGCATTGCAGTTATCCAAATTTTTTTTTTTTTTGGGTCTCTCACAAGACTCTGAGTGCCTGAATGGCAGGGAAAATCCCCTTTGAGTCTTCAGTGCCTAACATATAACAGATGCTCAAAATATGTTCATCAAAAGAATGAGCAAGCTATCAAAACAAAGATATAAAACAAGCAATTTTTTAACAGTGGAAAGGGTGAAGGTAAACACCTTCTTGTCAATGACAGCATTTAAAAAAGACAGAAAAACACCTACCAAAGATGCTGTAGATTCTTGCACTAGGGGGGAAATTGGGTGAGGTAACTTTTAAGAGTCTTTTTTAACTCAAAATTTATGAAATATAATTCCAATTACCTTGATTTTCAAATGAGAGGGTACATGTTCTATCTTCAATTCCAAGATATTTTATAAAAATTTCTAATTACAAATATAGGGAGTATTAATAAAAGTATACTGCCTCAGGCTTAATCTATTTAGCTATATAACTTTATCTCACTAAGGAAACGTTACTGAGGAGATAGTCTAAAGTTGTTAGAAAAACGTTTTGCTTTTATTCTTTATCATTTACAAATTTCTGGTATTTTTAGGCATCCTTGTTGATAGCAACTTTAGACCAGCTCATCAAGAACATTCCCTTAGCAAACTGAAGTTATATAACTGACTTATTAGATAAAGTTAAGGCTAAATACAGTGTATTTCTTTTTTTTTTGTTAATTGAAGTATAGTTGATTTACAATATTGTGTTAGTTTCAGATGTACAGCAGTGATTCATTTTGCAGATTATATTCCATTATAGGTTATTACAAGATACTGGGTATAATTCCCTGTGCTATACAGTAAATCTTTGTTGCTTATGTATTTTGTGTATAGTAGTTTGTGTCTGTTACTCTCATACCTCTAATTTGTCTCTCTCCCCTTTGTAACCACTAGTTTGTTTTCTATGTCTGTGAGTCTGTTTCTATTTTGTATACAGATTCATTTGTATTATTTTTTAGATTCCATATATAAGTGATATCATATAGCATTTGTCTTTCTCTGACTTATTTGACTAAGCATAATATTCTCTAGGTCCATCCATATTGCTGCAAATGGCAATATTTCATTCTTTGTTATGAGCTTTTGTTGTTTAAGAAATCTTACTTTAATAGCTTATGAAAGACTTATCAAGGCTAACTGTATTAAGTACTAATCTAAGTGCTCTACCTGCATTTGCTTGTTTAAAAACTTCATAATAATTCTATGAGACAGGTAACCTTATTATCACCATTTTATAAATGGAGAAACTGAAAGCCCAAAAGATTCAGAAACTTACTCTAGAACTGTGCCCTTATCGATTCTTCTTAAACCCCAAGGTGGGGCACGGTACCATAAGAGCACAAGGGAAGGAGTGTTCAATTCCATTTGGAGAACTCACATGAAACCTAATAGTGATAACATTTGAGTTGGGTTCAACATAAATGTGCAGGCAGAGGCCTGTGTAGTGTGTGTGTATGGCTTGCACAAAATGCAAATTAATTTGTAAACTTGGAGAAAAACAGATTCTGCATGGCTATGATAGGGTGCAAAGGTATGGCTGATGGTTTAGTCAGGAATAGATTTTTAAAGGGCATTCTATGAGATGAAATCTTTTGGATTGTATTCTATGGGCTTCAGGAAGTTACAAAAAGTTCTTAAGTATGTGAATGACTTAGTTAGATTTCTATATTAGAAAAATTAAATCTGATAGCAAAGAAGGGGACAAGAGTCAGGGAGAGCATGTAGAAGGTTCCTACAACAGTCAAGGAAAGATGGCATATATGACCACAAATATACTTCCTGAACAGTAACTTCTTACCTTTACCTTCATGTTTTTGATGTACCTAACACGTCTTACCTTTTTCTTCATGGCTGTATTTGGTAGCACCCACCTGCAGATATAAACCAAAAGACAGAGTTTCCATGATCCAGTTGCCTTAGAAATTGGAATTAACGTAGAGGTGCAAAAGAGCACATTTAGCACAACAGCTGAGTACAGCTGTGTGTGGGACCTCAGTTAGGTAGAGGCCCTCATTTTCCTAAATTATAAAACTGGGTTTATGCTCCCTCTCCCCTAATTATGTGCTCAGGAAATAGCTCCTAGGAATTTTTATTTAGGAATATAAATGAGCCATTAAAATTCAAGATTCCATTTTTTATCACCTTAAAAAATTTACCAAAGCAATATTTACAAATGCTTTAATAAATCAAACAATATTGTCATATTTGAATATCCTGTTTTTCAAAGTCAGCATATTTCTAAAAATCTTAAGTCCTTCAGCTGTCCTTCCAAGTCATATTTCACTCATCACAGGCACAAAGCATATAAATTCTCAAATTCAGGTATAAACTGGCACAGAAAGCACTCTTGAGCCACTGATCTCTGCCCAGGAAAAGCCAACCCTCTTCCTAGTCTTCTTATCTGCAACATGATGACGTAAAATCTCCTTTATTGACAATTCAAAGCAATTCAGAACTGCCTCCTCAATTAGAACACTTCCCCCTCCCCGGAGTGATATCAGGCCTGTCCTAAGGATTGTTTCTCCCCAGTTAGCAACCAGACCTCTAGCTAGTTTATCCAATCACCAAAAGCAACCTTACTGGTAAATCTAAAGAATTTATCATAGGTGGGGTATTCTAATTCACAATACTCTCTTCAGTTAGGACGTCCCCCCTGCCCCCTCCCTTCCAGGTTTGACTTAATACCCTTCACCCACCCAAGCGATCCTTCCGTTTCCCCTATGGGAGGATCCATTCTCGTCCCCAGATTCTCTTTCTCCATCTTTTTCTCAGAGTCAGATTCTTCCATCGTGCAACAAGTCCTTTCCAGTCCCTTCTAAATCCGCAGTACTCTTTTTTTTTTTCCTGTTCACCCCCTCAGCCGCCTATTCTCGTTGCCTGCGGCCCTTAGGCCTGCTCTAGTCTTGCCTCCACCTTTGTCCACTGGGGGGCTGCTTTCCCCACCGTTACCTTTACCGCCTCGAACTTGGCCTTAAGGCACCGCCGAGCTGGCCAGCTCAACGGCTAAGTGATTCGGTGATGCAAAGGAAGAGATGGAGGATGAGAAAGAAAGAGGGATGGGTGGGGGGTTCGTTTCGAGTTTGGGCCTCAGGCCCCAAGGTCTCGAAACCCAAAGGGGACTTCACCCGCAAAGAGGTGGGGAGGAGGAAGGCGGAGGTGGCATAAAGAACAGACCCGTGCCGTAGGCACTAAGCGATGAATGCCTCAGTCGGCTCGTTTTTCCCCAGCCTGGCCGTTCGGGAGAGTCCGCCGGAGGCTGCGGCGGCTACGACCTAACCGCCCACCCTTCACGAGCGCAGGTACCTCACCGCAGCCACCCTACTGCAGGCCAGGATCACGTGGACACCTGCCGTAAACCCGGAGTTTGTCACGTGACTGCCGCTTCCCTAGGGGCGGTGGGCTGAGAAGAATACCATAGAGATTGCGCGGAGAAAGACAGAGCGCCGCCTGTCGCCGTCACGTGGCCCGGGCTCTTACAAAGCCACAGGCTTGGTAGGGCGCTGCCAGCTTGAAGGGGCCTTCGTTGTAGGCCATCTGGCGCCACGCCCCGCCTGCCGGGGGGAATTAAAGGAGCCGGTTGCAATTTTAGTGCCTCAAAGCTGGCCTTTTTTTTTTTTTCTAACTGCTATTTCATTCACCCTTAACGTTTTTCAGTGGGGAAGGCCTAGCATTGTCTTTTTTTCTCGCTGTTTTTTAAGTCTTTGTTTTCCTGTTTTTGTTATTAGCCCCGTCCTTGTAACCGAGCTTGTAATTAAATGAGTTAATACATCCAAAGTGATTACAACTGTGTCTTTCACGTAGTGCTCAATAAAAGTAATTATTGCTGGAATCAGGGATTCATCAGGAAATTTAGGACTTAACTTATCTCCCCACTTTAAAACTGAAAGGGAAATGAATTATCGTACACCATAGTAAAAGTCAATAGACAAAATCTAGAGTTGATGATTGAAGGACTACTGGTAGGCATATACATACTGTATTTAGATACAGAGACTACAAGAAAAAACGGCTGAAGTAGTTTAAAGGGGTTGCTTCTGGAGAGGGGCAGGAGATAGGAAGTGAGGGGACTGTTGCTTTTCATCTTATTCCCTTTTGTGATATATATATATATATTTATATATATATATTTAAACCACATATATATGTGATATATATATATTCATATATTTATGTATTTAAACCACATGTACATATTCCTTGAAAAGAAAGGAAAGAAGGACTGGAGGGAGAGAAGGAAGGAAAGAAGGAAGGAAAGGGAAACTGGACAAAAATGGGGTGCTGTCTTGCCCCCAGACGTCCCCATTTACCCTCCTATATGATCCTTTCTTACCACAACTGACATGCCTCAAGAAAAATTCATTGTATTCTGACCATGATTCCTTAGCCCTATCACTTGCTAAATATTCTTCCTCCTCTCTACCACCCGACCCCAAACCAGCTCCTATTCTAATTTTCCCTGTGTGGTGAAAGACCCTGAGTCCCAAACCAGGAAGTCATTTTATTATTTTTTTTTCTTCCAGTTTTATTTAGATGTAATTGGCACACAGCACTGTATAAGTTTAAGGTGTACAGCATAATGATTTTTTTTTTCTTTAAACATCTTTATTGCAGCATAATGATTTGACTTACATACAGCATGAAATGATGACCACGATAAGTTTAGTGAACATCCTTCATCTCATATAGATACCAAATTAAAGAAATAGAAAAAAAATTTTCTTTTGATGAGAACTCTTAAAATTTACTCTCTTAACAACTTTCAAGTATGACAGCAGTGTTAATTATATTTATCATGTTGTACATTACATCCTTAGTACTTACTTGTCTTATAACTGGAAGTTTGTACGTTTTGACAGCCTTCATCCAATTCCTCCTCCCCCCCACTTCCCGCCTCACCTGGTCTCTGTAACAACAAATCTGATCTCTTTTGCTGAGTTTGTTTGTTTTAACTCATTCAACAGTGAATTTTTATATTAATGATTTTTCCACCTTAAGAACTGCATATGTACACATTATTTCTCAAAATACAAACTAAGGAGGGTACTAAAAGGAAAAATTATCTCATATTTAGTCAAAACAGAAAGAATCACTTTCAAAATTTTGACTGTACATATGTATACTAGTACATATGCTTTCATATTCTACTTCTTTATATTCATTTGTCACTTATTCAACAAATCTTCATTGAGTGCATATGCTAGGCACTGTGAACACAGAGATCAAGCCATGATCCCTTCTTTCAAGGAGCTTTCAGTCTAGATAGGAAAAAATAAATAAAAAGAAAATTAAACTATAGTGTGATAAGTACAGTAGGAATGGAAAAGGGGGAAAGGAGGTTTCATGAGAAACGTTAAAAATAGTTGGGAAGAATCTCGAAGTAGATGATTCCTGTGATTGGCTTCTTTGAAGAAAATATGGATCAACCATTTAAGAAAGAAAAAAGAATATTACAAGCAAAAGAAGCATTTGCAAAAGCAAGAAACATAAATTAATATGCTATGTTTTAGGTGTTACAAGTAATTTAGTATTAGTAGAGCATAGTGTATAGGAATATGGTAACATATCTAGAAGTCAGGGGCCAGAAACCCACTAAATATTATGTTGACATTAGATTTTAATACTGAAGGGGATAGAAAAACACAAAAAGGTTTTAAGTAGACAGCAATGATCAGATTCACATATTAAAGAGATAAATCTGCAGGAGTTTCAAGACTGGGTAAAATGGGTAAGAGGATGATGACATCAAAGGTGGCTGCAGTGGTCTACATCAGGGGTCCCCAACGCCTGGTGCCAAAAAGGTTGGGGAACGCTGGTCTACATGGTAATAACAAGGGTCCTACTGAGGTATTACCACTGGAGATGGAGCCATGTCAACAATAGAACTGGCAGGACTCAGTAACCAATTGGAAGTCTCTGGCCTAGGGATAGAAGTATTTTATGATGACTTCAAGAGTTCTTGCTTGGTGAACTGGTTGATGTAGGAAAAAAGAGGATGTGAGAAAGATTTATTAATTATCGTCTGATAAATGCAGTTATGGAAATTTTGAATTTGATGGGCTTACAGTTTTATCCAATCAGATCACTCTAATGAAGAGTTTAATTTGTAGATTTTATCTAAGAGGAAAGACTTAGACTGGAGATAAGCAATTTGTTATTGAAAACAATGTGTATTCTTCTATTTGGGGGGGAGTTATGTGTTATATATGTCCATTAAATCACCCCTTTGGATTTTTATGAAGAAAAATATTTATATTTGCTTTGCCAATATTTTGTTTAGGATTTTGTACCTATGTTCTCAAGTAAGGGTGTTTTTTTAGTTTCTCTTTTTTTGTTGTTTTAGATTATCCTTATCTAATGTTATTATTAAAGTTATGTTTGCCTCATGAAGATTGAGAGATTATTTCTTTTTCTCTCTCTGTGAGGATTATATTAAAATTGGATTATTTATTCTTGGATATTACCATCTCAGGTATTTTCTTTGTCAGAAGACGTTTAACACATTCAACTTCTCTAATGATTTTTAAAACTATTCAAATTGTATATATATACTATATATATTACATATGTGTATATAATATACATTATATATATATAGTTATAGGTCTTACATTTATAAAGTTTTATATATATAGTTGTCAATTTTAACATATTGCTTTAAAATGAATATATCTATTTCATCTAAATTCTCTAATACACAGGTATGCAATTGTCCATAATATCCTTTTAATCTTTTTTTAATCTCTGAAATATCTATAGTTAGGTCTCTCTTCCCAACCTTAATGTTGTTTATTTCAATTAAGGCAACAATAAAATTCACAAGCCAAACCAATATACTTTTGAGAATGAAAGGAGATGCTATTACTTATACCATAACAACAGGTGTCACTCTAGAGTATCACAGCAAGATGGGACACATGGCCTCTGGGTGAGTATCTAGTTAGCTTCATATTCTTGATATTTGGCACTGACACTTGTTTTTTTTCTGAAATTTCTTTTAATTTAGCCATTCTCGTGGTTGTGCCATGCAAAATGTTTTAATAAAAAATAAAATTAGGCACATCATTTAAAATTAAATATTCAATGCAATGAAAGGATGCTGTTATCCGTATTCTATAGGCAGCCTGTTCTAAATACTAATTATTAAATAAGATTATATTTAACTTCTTTATGAAAATCTAGAAGATTTTCTATATTACAATTGATAAGAAATGAATAGGTAGATAGCATTCATTGAGGATTTACTGTATGTGGACCTCAAGTAATCCTCATTAAAATGTGTCCAATATTATCCCCACTTGAAAGACAATAAAGCCTGAGGCTAATTTTGCTCACAGTCACATAGTTGAGAAGTGATGGAACTATGATCCAACTTGGGTCTCTGAATTTTTCCAACTCAGAGTTACTATTTAGGATACTAAAAATTCCCAATAATAAGTAAATAATCATTCTATATTCAAAAAACTTTTTCAAAATATAATGAGCTGTGAAACATCTTTTTAATATTAAAAAAACTGCCTTTGGTTGTCTTATTAGCATTAGTGAAATATTATTCATTGAAAAATTTTAAGTTATCTATTCCATATTAAGATATATAAATGCCTAGGAATTCTTCCATTAATGTTTGAGAACTTTCAATCACTCATTCATTTAAGCTAAACCTCAGAATGAAGCACATTCTACTGACAGTGCTAAGTAAAGTTCTGATTGCTAGACATACAATGTTGAACTAAAGAGAGACATCTCCCACTTTCAAGGAGCTTTAATTGGAGAGGGAGAGCAGAAAATAATGCAGTAAGCCAACATATAATGAAATTTAAAGTAGTAATTAGTTCTAGAAATAAATAACAATGAAGTAGTATGAAAGCATAAAGAGAGACCAACATGGATGTGATCATAGATCAGACCTGAATGAACCAATGGAGAAAGTCCTGTGAAATTCTGTAGCTAGCATGCCAGGCCAGGGGAATAGAATGGGCAAAGGCCTCCCACAGGTGGAAAACAGACAAGTGCTTTCAGTTTGGCAGCAAGACAGTAAGCAACAAGCATGGCAGGGAATAAATTTAGAGAGGTAAGATATAAGATCCCACTCAAAATGAAATGTTAAACATTTTCTGTTTTGTTTATTACTGAGAACTATGCACAGTATGCTCCTTACCATCTCTGACCACTTGTTATCCTTCAAATTCATGACATTCCTGCTATCGCTGGTACTCTGGAAGAAGCAAAATATACTTGGTAGTAAGAGGCTGTATATCCTCTTCAGAACAGAAGCTGAAGGGAGATTGATAGATGCAGGACAGATAGGAGAGACACATCCCAAATTGAGGGTCGATAATGACTTTGCAGTGTGTCAATTTCTCTAGGCTAAACTATGCTCCCAAGAATTCTTTCTAGTATGTGCCTGGATGGGGAATAAAGGACAGTTCAAAAAATATTCTTTTGCAATGGTTTGAAGAATGAAAGTAGCCGTGTGCACGTGTGCACGCGTGCACACACACACAGCTTCTCCCAGTCAAACGAATCTTCAGTTGTTGCTCTGAAGGGAGTTTTGCAGATGTAATTACCATTCCTAATCAGTTGACTTACTTACTTACTTTATTTGTTGGGGTATAGTTGCTTTACAATGTTGTGTTAGTTTCTGCTGTACAGTGAAGTGAATCAGCTATACATATACATATATCCCCTCCTTTTTGGATTTCCTTCCCATTTAGGTCACCACAGAACACTGAGTAGAGTTCCCTGTGCTATACAGCAGGTTCTCATTAGTTATCTATTTTATACATAGCAGTGTATATATGTCAATCCGGATCTCCCAATTCATCCCACCCTGCCTTTCCCCCCTTGGTGTCCATATGTTTATTCTCTACGTCTGTGTCTCTATTTCTGCTTTGCAAATAGGTTCATCTGTGCCATTTTTCTAGATTCCACATATATGCGTTAATATATGATATTTGTTTTTCTCTTTCTGACTTACTTCACTCTGTAAGTCAGTCTCCAGGTCCATCCACGTCTCTATAAATGACCCAATTTCATTCCTTTTAATGACTGAGTAATATTCCATTGTATATATGTACCACATCTTCTTTATCCATCCATCTATTAATGGACATTTAGGTTGCTGTTTTTTAAGTATAATTGACCTACAACACTATGTTAGTTTCTGTTACACAACATAGCGATTCGCTATTTCTATGCATTTTAAAATGATCTCCATGGGAAGTCCATACAAATCTTTGTATGTCACCATACAAAGATTTTACATAGTTATTGACTATATTCCCCACACTGTACATTTCATACCCATGACTCATTTGTTGGCAGCTGGAAGTTTGTACCTCTTAATCTCCCTCACCTATCCTTCCTGATGATTACGTTTCAGAGGAATGGCTCTCAGATCCTTGAGAAAGACACTTCTGAGTTGTAGCGGATACATATTCACAGTTGTAAGCTCTTTTGAGTAAATGCTCTAAAAAAAGTAGGTCAGGGTCCTGTCATCAGGCTGGACCAAACAGAAAATTGTCCTTGCAGTGTTGAGATTTCTCAAGCAGGCTTTTTAATGGGGGTAGGGGTGGGGTCAATGGGGAATTGGGGGTCACCCTAGGGGCTTGGCAAGTCTCTTGGTGCAGGGGTTTGGACAGAGTTATGTGCTGAGACTTCTGCAATTCTCGTTAGTCCATTTTCTACAATCTCTATGCTCCTCCCTATACTTACTGCTGCTGTTTTTGTTCCAGCTGTTATAATATCTGCCCTGGATAATTGCAATAGCCTCATAAGTGATTTTCCTACAGTGGCAGTTTCAAAGGAGTTTGGAGTGGGTGGAATAAACTTCATCAGTCATCTCATCCTTCAAAAAGCATTCAATATAATAATATGTGCTTGTTATGTAAAGGCAGCTTTCAATATATCCTTCAACCCCTACTAACACCAGGGTTCACCAGCCACATTGCTCCCTTAAACCACTCTTTTATAGAAAGTCACTGTCTCCCTGATGCTAGTCTCCATTTCCTTCTCCAAACCATCACACTTTTGCCCTTTCTCACTACCTCCCTCAAGTTCCATGTGGAAAAGGTGAAGAAATGGAGAAGGGATGAAGAAGAAAAGGGGAAGAAGTCGGGAGATGGGGAAAGGGAAGGAAGAGAGAAGAAAGGAGAAGAGGAAAGAAAAGGAATAGAGGTAGAAGAAAAGGGGAAGAAGTCGGGAGATGGGGAAAGGGAAGGAAGAAATAAGAAAGGAGAAGAGGAAAGAAGAGGAATAGAGGTAGGAGGATGGGAGTGGAAGAAAGGGATTTGAAAAAGATTGAGGGACTAAACCAAATTAAGAGTTGATTCCAGAGAATAAATAAGACTGTTGATACAATGCATTCCTATACGGTCTAGAAGTTAAGATTCTGGTTTTCACCCAAGTATCATTGGTGCTTATTTTTACATTTTCATTAAAGAGTCTTACATAGATAGGAGATGAAAGTTACTTTTTATTTATGTCAAGTTAATTTTTAAACTTTTTATTATAGGTTCTTTTCCGAAGGTGTTGATTAAGCTCTGTGGAGTTATTCATGCGTTCGTGCAACAAATATTTATTGAACAGTGCCAGAAACTGTGTTAGACACTAGAGATACAAACATTCCTTTATTTCAGGTACAACTGCCTGTCGGATGCTTATATCTGTCGGATGCTTATATCTAACACCTCAGCTTCACTATACTCATACACACTTATACACACACATACAAACATATCAGCATTCCATCTGTCCAGATACCACCCCATATTTTTTTAACCATCCATCTCAGCAAGAAAAAGTAATATAGAGCCCCTAAGATCCAATAAGATGTGTTTCCTTTTATTCCCTAAATTCATTCTAGTCACCTTATCCTCAACCACACCCATGGGTCTCCAATTCCAAAGTGTCCCTCATAACTTCCCTGCCTTTCTTCTCCTCCACCCTTCCCTTCTTCCTCTGTTCCCATAGCTCACTGTTACTGCCCAGAGTCCCATGAGCTTATTCCTACATCCTGTGGGCAGCTCTTTCTTCCCCATTCCCACTCCTTTGCTTGAAATATCAGGAAATAATCTTTCAGTTAACTAGACTTAAGTATTTGATGAATGAAAGTCTAATGGAGGGACTTCTGGTTTCCTGCCCAGCATGTAAGGAGCTTATGAATTGCTACACAATACTAGCAACAAGTAAAAGGCTGAGCAAACTGAAAAACCTACAAGACTTCTTGGATTCATCAGAGACAATGAAGTCACAGGGCAAACTGTTTCCATTAAAATTGTAGAGAGAGATGGATGGATACAGAGAATGATAACTCTCCAGAGCAGAAACCCACACAGAGACCTCTGTGGGAATTGCCACCAAGGTAGGAAAACCTGAATTGTAATTGACAATTTGCTGGAGGCTCAGTGTGGACAAATCTGAAAGTTAAAAACTCCAGAGCAGCCTAGTCATAGTGGGAGGCTCCACATTTTTGTGAGTTTTATCCCCAGGAATTCTACCAGGTCCTCACAGTGAATACCTCCTGCTACTGGCAGTGGGAGAGGAAAAGTAACCATTTTGAAATAAACTAGAACTTTATGTTCTTCTTAACAAGGCCTCTCATCAGGAGAATCTATTTTACTGGAGCATAACCTACTGGAGTTTTATCAGTGCCTTGCCTACCTGAGGGAAATTTTTGAACTACTCAACTGTGAATTTAAAATAACTATGATTAGTATACTAAGAGCTCTAATGGAAAAATAGATAATATGCAATAACAGATACATGATCTAAGCAAAGAGATGGAAATTTTTAATGAAGAATAAAAAAATGCTTGAGATCAAAAGCACTGTAACAAAAATGAAGAACGCCTTGTTTGCACTCATTAGTAGAGTAGACCTGGCTGAGGAAAGAATCTCTTACCTGGAGGATATGTAAAAAGAAACTTCCAAAGCTGAAAAGCAAAGAGAAAAAAAGACTAAAAGAATAACAATAATATCCAAGGACTGTGGGATAACTACAAAAGGGGTAATATATGCATAATGGGAATATCAGAAGGAGAAGAAAAAGAGAAAGAAGCGGAAGCAATATTTGAAGCAATAACGACTGAGAATTTTTCCTAACTTCATGTCAGACACCAACTCACAAATTCAGGAAGCTCAAAGAACACCAAGCAGGATAAAGGCCAAGAAAAGAAAAAAAAAAAAAAAAGACTACTCCTAAGTATATCATTTTAAAATTACATAAAAATCAAGGATAAAGAAAGAAATCTCTAGAGAAGCCAAAGAAACCCCCCACACCTTATCTATAGAAGATAACTGATAAGAATTACAACTCACATCTCCTCAGAAACCTGCAAGCAAGAAGAGAGTGGAGTGAAATAGTTCAAATGTTGAGGGAAAAAACCCACCAACCTAGAACTCTGTACCCTACAAAATTATTCTTCAAAATGAAGGAGAAATAAAGACTTTTGAGACAAACAAAAATCAGAGGAAATTTGTGACCAGTAGATCTGCCTTGCAAGAATTGTTAAAAGAAGATCTTCAAAGAGAAGGAAAATGATATAGTTCAGGAACTCAGATATAGATAAAGAAGGGAAGAACATTAAAAATAGAATAAGTGAGAATTTATTTTTCTTACTCTAACTGATTTGCTAGATAGCATTTTTTTCAAAATAATAATAGCAGTAATATATTTGATGATTATAACATATATAAAAGAAATGAATAACAGCGATGAGACAAAGAATGGAAGAAAAGAATTAGGAGTATTTTGTTATTATAAGTTACTTGTACTGCTATACAGTGAAGTAGTATAGTGTTATTTAAAAGTGAAATTGGATTAGTTGTAAAAGTATATTGCAAAATCTAGGTCACCACTAAAATAAATTTTAAAAGAAATAAACTTAATATGCAAAGAAAGGAGAGAACATGGAATGAATTAAAACCACAAATGGCAGAAAAAGAGTGGAAAACAAAAATGGGAAAAAAGAACAAGAACAATAAGTAGAAAACAGTAAAAAGTATGGTAGATCTTAATCCAGTAAATCAATAATCATTTTTCAAGTTGATGGCATAGGGCCTCCTTGGTGGCGCAGTGGTTAATAATCCACGTGCCAATGCAGAGGACACGGGTTTGATCCCTGGTCCGGGAAGATCCCACATGCCACGGAGCAACTAAGCCTGTGCACCACAACTACTGAGTCTGTACTCTAGAGCCCGTGAGCCACAACTACTGAGCCTGCACACCACAGCTACTGAAGCCCGCATGCCTAGGGCCCCTGCTCCACAACAAAAGAAGCCACCACAATGAGAAGCCCGAGCACCACAACAAAAAGTAGCCCTGCTCACTGCAACTAGAGAAAGCCCGCGTACAACAACGAAGACCCAATGCAGCTAAAAATAAAGTAAATAAAATAAATAAATTTTAAAAAGAGAAAATTGCACAATTTAAAATAAATAGGTTACATCTCATACATTCTTGTGCCTTTGAAAAAAACAAAAGTTGATGATATAAATCAAGCAAGAAGACACAGGTTTTCAGAATGGATCAAAAAACAAGATCCAAGTACATGTTGTTATAGGGAGGAAAAGGTTTTCCTTAACCCTCTCAGGGACCATGGTTGGATCTGAATATTAAATTAACAATTACAGGCTAGCAAAGGAAAAGCATGAAGTTTAATGTTTTATGTGACACGGGAGATTTCATAAGGAAATAAGTACCCGAAGAAACACTTAGACCTCAGCATTATTTTTCTTAATATCTTTATTGGAGTATATTGCTTTACAATGGTGTGTTAGTTTCTGCCTTATAAAAAAGTGAATCAGTTATACATATACATATGTTCCCATATCTCTTCCCTCTTGCATCTCTCTCCCTCCCACCCTCCCTATCCCACCCCTCTAGGTGGTCACAAAGCACGGAGCTGATCTCCCTGTGCTATGCGGCTGCTTCACACTAGCTATCTATTTTACATTTGGTAGTGTATATATATCCATGCCACTCTCTCACTTTGTCCCAGCTTACCATTCCCCCTCCCCTTGTCCTCAAGTCCATTCTCTATCTCTGCATCTTTATTCCTGTCCTGCCCCTAGGTTCTTCAGAACTTTATTTTTGTTTTTTTTTGTAGATTCCATACGGTATTTGCTTTTCTCTTACTGACTTACTTCACTCTGTATGACAGACACTAGGTCGATCCACCTCACTACAAATAACTCAATTTCGTTTCTTCTTATGGCTGAGTAATATGCCATTGTATATATGTGCCACACCTTCTTTATCCATTCATCTCTCAATGGGCACTTAGGCTGCTTCCATGTCCCGGCTATTGTAAATAGTGCTGCAATGAACACTGTGGTATGTGACTCTTTTTGAATGATGGTTTTCTCAGGGTATATGCCCAGTAGCGGGATTGCTGGGTCCTTTGGCAGCTCCATTTTTAGTTTTTAAGGAACTTTCATACTGTTCTCCATAGTGGCTGTATCAATTTACATTCCCAACAACAGGGCAAGAGAGTTCCCTTTTCTCCACACCCTCTCCAGCATTTATTGTTTGTAGATTTTTTGATGACGGCCATTCTGACTGGTGTGACATGATACCTCATTGTAGTTTTGATTTACATTTCTCTAATGATTAGTGATGTTGAGCATCCTTTCATGTGTTTGTTGGCAATCTGTATATCTTCTTTGGAGAAATGTCTCTTTAGGTCTTCTGCCCATTCTTGGATTGGGTTGTTTGTTTTTTTGATATTGAGGGGCATGAGCTCTTGTATATTTTGGAGATTAGTCCTTTGTCACTTGTTTCATTTGGAAATATTTTCTCCCATTCTGAGGGTTGTATTTTCGTCTTTTTTATGGTTTCCTTTGCTGTGCAAAAGCTTTTAAGTTTCATTAGGTCCAATTCGTTTATTTTTGTTTTTAGTTCCATTTCTCCAGGAGGTGGGTCAAAAAGAATCTTGCTGTGATTTATGTCATAGAGTGTTCTGCCTATGTTTTCCTCTAAGAGTTTAATAGTGTCTGGCCTTACATTTAGGTCTTTAATCCATTTTGAGTTTATTTTTGTGTATGGTGTTAGGGAGTGTTCTAATTTCATTCTTTTACATGTAGCTGTCCAGTTTTCCCAGGACCACTTACTGAAGAGACTCTCTTTTCTCCATTGTATATTCTTGCCTCCTTTTTCAAAAATAATGTGACCATATGTGCGTGTGTTTATCTCTGGGCTTCCTGTCTTGTTGCATTGATCTATATTTCTGTTTTAGTGCTAGTGCCATACTGTCTTGATTACCGTAGCTTTGTAGTATAGTCTGAAGTCTGGGAACCTGATTCCTCCAGCTCTGTTTTTCTTTCTCAAGATTGCTTTGACTATTTGGGGTCTTTTGTGTTTCCATAGAAATTGTGAAAAATTTTTTTCTAGTTCCGGGAAAAATGCCATTGGTAATTTGATAGTGATTGCATTGAATCTGTAGATTGCTTTGGGTAGTATAGTCATTTTCACAATGTTGATTCTTCCAATCCAAGAACATGCTATATCTCTCCAACTATTTGTATTATCTTTAATTTCTTTCATCAGTGTCATGGTTTTCTGCATACAGGTCTTTTGTCTCCTTAGGTAGGTTTATCCCTAGGTATTTTATTCTTTTAGCTGCAATGGTAAATGGGAGTGTTTCTTTAATTTCTCTTTCAGATTTTTCATCATTAGTGTATAGGAATGCAAGAGATTTCTGTGCGTTAATTTTGTATCCTGCTACTTTACCAAATTCATTGATTAGCTCTAGCAGCTTTCTGGTAGCATCTTTAGGATTCTCTATGTATAGTATTGGGTCATCTGCAAACAGTGACAGTTTTACTTCTTCTTTTCCAATTTGTATTCATTTTATTTCTTTTTCTTCTCTGATTGCTGTGGCTAGAACTTCCAAAACTATGTTGAACAATAGTGGTGACAGTGGGCAACCTTGTGTTTTTCCTGATCTTAGTGGAAATGGCTTCAGTTTTTCACTATTGAGGACGATGTTGGCTGTGGGTTTGTCATATATGGCCTTTATTATGTTGAGGTAAGTTCTCCCTTTTCCTACTTTCTGGAGAGTTTTTAATCCTAAATGGGTGTTGAATTTTGTCAAAAGCTTTTTCTGCATCTATTGAGATCATCATATGTTTTTTCTCCTTCAAGTTGTCAATATGTTTTATCACATTGATTGATTTGTGTATATTAAAGAATCCTAGCATCCCTGGGATAAACCCCACTTGATCATGGTATATGATCCTTTTAATGTGCTGTTGGATTCTGTTTGCTAGTATTTTGTTGAGGATTTTGCATCTATGTTCATCAGTGATATTGGCCTGTCATTTTCTTTCTTTGTGACATCTTTGTCTAGTTTTGGTATCAGGGTGATGGTGTCTTCATAGAGTGAGTTGGGGAGTGTTGCTCCATCTGCTATATTTTGGAAGAGTTTGAGAAGGATAGGTGTTTGCTCTTCTTTAAATGTTTGATAGAATTCGCCTGGGAAGCCATCTGGCCCTGGGTCTTTGTTTGTTGGAAGATTTTTAATCACAGTTTCAATTTCAGTGCTTGTGATCGGTCTGTTTATATTTTCTGTTTCTTCATGGTTTAGAATTTGTCCATTTCTTCAAGGTTGTCCATCTTATTGCCATACAGTTGCTTGTAGTAATCTCTCATGATCCTTTGTATTTCTGCAGTGTCAGTTGTTAATTCTCAGTTTTCATTTATAATTCTATTGATTTGAGTCTTCTCCCTTTTTTTTCCAGATGAGTCTGCCTAATGGTTTATCGATTTTGTTTATCTTCTCAAAGAAGCAGCTTTTAGTTTTATTGATCTTTGCTATTGTTTCCTTCATTTCTTTTTCATTTATTTCTAACCTGACCTGTATGATTTCTTCCCTTCTGCTAACTTTGGGGTTTTTTTGTTATTCTTTCTCTAATTGCTTTAGGTGTAAGTTTAGGTTGTTTATTTGAGATGTTTCTTGTTTCTTGAGGTAGGATTTTATTGCTATAAACTTCCCTCTTAGAACTGCTTTTGCTGCATCCCATAGGTTTTGGGTCATCATGTTTGCCTTGTCGTTTTTTCTAGGTATTCTTTAATCTCCTCTTTGTTGTCTTCAGTGATCTTTTGTTTATTTAGTAGTGTATTCTTTAGATTCCATGTGTTTGTATTTTTTAGAGATTTTTTTCCTGTAATTGATATCTAGTCTCATAGCGTTGTGGTCAGAAAAGATACTTGATACAATTTCAATTTTGTTAAATTTACCAAGGGTTGATTTGTGACCCAAGATATGATCTATCCTGGAGAATGTTCCATGAGCACTTGAGAAGGAAGTGTATTCTGTTGTTCTTGGTTGGAATGTCCTATAAATATCAATTAAGTCCATCTTGTTTACTGTATCATTTAAAGCTTGTTTTTCCTTATATATTTTAATTTTGGATGATCTGTCCATTGGTGAAAGTGGGGTGTTAAAGTCCCCTACTATGATTGTGTTACTGTCGATTTCCCCTTTTATGGCTGTTAGCATTTGCCTTATGTACTGAGGTGCTCCTATATTGGGTGCATCAATATTTACAATTGTTACATCTTCTTCTTGGATTGATCCCTTTATCATTATGTAGTGTCTTTCTTTGTCTCTTGTAATAATCTTTATTTTAAAGTCTATTTCGTCTGATATGAGAATTGCTACTCCAGCTTTCTTTTGATTTCCATTTGCATGGAATATCTTTTCATCATCTCAATTCACTCTGTATGTGTCTCTAGGTTTGAAGTGGGTCTCTTGTGCACACCATATATATGGGTCTTGTTTTTGTATACATTCAGCCATTCTATGTCTCTTGGTTGCAGCATTTAATCCATTTATATTTAAGGTAGTTATCGATATGTATGTTCCTATTACCATTTTCTTATTTGTTTTTCGTTTTTGTAGGTCTTTTCCTTCTCTTGTGTTTCCTGCCTAGAGAAGTTCCTTTAGCATTTGTTGTAAAGCTGGTTTGGTCGTGCTGAATTCTCTTAGCTTTTGTTTATCAGTAAAGGTTTTAATTTCTCCATCAAATCTGAATGAGATCCTTGCTGGGTAGAGTAATCTTGGTTGTCAGTTTTTCCCTTTCATCACTTTAAATATATCCAGCCACTCCCTTCTGGCTTGTAGAGCTTCTGCTCTAAATTCAGCTGTTAACCATATGGGGATTCCCTTGTATGTTATTTGTTGCTTTTCCCTGGCTGCTTTTAATATTTTTCCTTTATATTTAATTTTTGATAGTGTGATTAATATGTGTCTTGGTGTGTTTCTCCTAGGATTTATCCTGTATGGGACTCTCTGCACTTCCGGGACTTGATTGACCATTTCCTTTCCTATATTAGTTAAGTTTTCAACTATAATCTCTTCAAATATTTTCTCAGTTCCTTTATTTTCTCTTCTTCTGGGACCTCTATAATTTGAATGTTGGTGTGTTTAATGTTGTCCCAGAGGGCTCTGAGACTGTCCTCAATTCTTTTAATTCTTTTAATTCTTTTTTCTTTATTCTGCTCTGTGGTAGTTATTTCCACTATTTTATCTTCCATGTTACTTATCCCTTCTTCTCACTCAGTTATTCTGCTATTGATTCCTTCTGGAGAATTTTTAATTTCATTTATCATGTTGTTCATCATTGTTTGTTTGCTCTTTAGTTCTTCTATGTCCTTGCTTAATGTTTCTTGTATTTTCTCCATTCTATTTCCAAGATTTTGGATCATCTTTACTATCATTACTCTGAATTATTTTTCAGGTAGACTGCCTATTTCCTCCTCATTTGTTTGGTCTGGTGGGTTTTTACCTTGCTCCTTCATCTGTTGTGTATTTCTCTGTCTTCTCATTTTGCTTCACTTACTGTGTTTGGGGTCTTATTTTTACATGCTGCTGGTTTGTAGTCCCCGTTTTTATTGGTTTCTGCCCCCAGTGGCCAAGGTTTTTTCAGTGTTTTGTGTAGGCTTCCTGATGGAGGGGACTGGTGTATGTGTTCTTGTGGATGAGGCTGAGTCTTGTCTTTCTGGTGGGCAGGACTGCATCTGGTGGTGTATTTTGGGGTGTCTGTGACCTTATTATTATTTTAGGCAGCCTCTCTGCTAATGGGTGTGTTTGTGTTCCTGTCTTGCTAGTTGTTTGGCATAGGGTGTCCAGCACTGTAGTTTGCTGGTCATTGAGTGGAGCTAGGTCTTAGCGTTGAGATGGAGATCTGTGGGAGAGCTTTCACGCCTGATATTACGGGGAGCCAGGAGGTCGCTGGTGGACCAATGTCCTGAACTCAGCTCTCCCACCTAAGAGGCACAGGCTTGACACCTGGACGGAGCAGCAAGACCCTGTCAGCCACACAGCTGAGAAGAAAAGGGAGAATAAAAGAAAGAAAGAAGGAAAGAAAGAAAGAAAGAAAGAAAATAAAGTTATTTTTAAAAATTAAAAATTATTAAAAATTAAGAAGTAATAAAAAAAAGAAAAAGAAAGAAGCTAGCAACCAAACCAAAAAACAAATCCACCAATGATAACAAGCTCTAAAAACTATTAAAACAAAAAACAAAAAAACGTACAGACAGAACCCTAGGACAAGTGGTGAAAGCAAAGCTGTACAGACAAAAATCACAGAAAGTCCACCGCCTCGTTTTGGGATGATTCTTTTTCTATTCTCTTATTCCAGAGATTCAGGGTACATCAAGTTGATTGTGGATATTTATTCCGCTGCTCCTGAGGCTGCTGGGAGTAATTTCCCTTTCTCTTCTTTGTTGGCACAGCTCCTGGGGTTCAGCTTTCGATTTGGCCCTGCCTCTGCGTGTCAGTCACCTGAGGGCATCTGTTCTTCACTCAGACAGGACGGGGTTAAAGTAGCAGCTGATTAGGGGGCTCTAGCTCACTCAATTCAGGGGAGGCGGGGAGGGGAGGTGTATGGAATGCGTGGTGAGCCTGCGGCGGCAGAGACTGGTGTGACATTGCACCAGCCTGAGGCAAGCTGTGTGTTCTCCTGGGGAAGTTGTCCCTGGGTCACGGGACCCTGGCAGTGGCGGGCTGCACAGGCTCCCAGGAGGAGAGGTGTGGATAGTGACCTGTGCTCGCACACAGGCTTCTTGGTGGCTGCAGCAACCACATTAGAGTTTCATGCCCGTCTCTGGTTCCATCCTGATATCTGCGGCTCACGCCCATCTCTGCAGCTCGTTTAGGAGGTGCTCCAAATCCCCTCTCCTCGGGCACCCCAAAACAATGGTCTCTTGCCTCTTAGGCAGTTCCAGACTTTTTCCCAGACTCCCTCCCAGCTAGCTGTGGTGCACTAGCCCCCTTCAGGCTGTGTTCACGCAGCCAGCCCCAGTCTTCTCCCTGCAATCTGACCTCTGAAGCCGGACCCTCAGCTCTCATCCTCCACCAGCCCCGGTGGGTGAGCAGACAAGCCGCTCAGGGTGGTGAGTGCTGGTTGGCAACAATCCTCTGTGCGGGAATCTCTCTTATTTGCCCTCTGCACCACTGTTGCTGTGCTCTCTTCTGTCACTCCAAAGCTTCCCCCCTGCTACCCCCCCCCATTTCCCCCCCCACCCCACCATCTCTGCCAGTGAAGGAGCTTTCTAGTGTGTGGAAACTTTTCCTCCTTCACAGCTCCCTCTCAGAGGTGCTGGTCCCGTCCCTATTCTTTTGTCTCTGTTTTTCCTTTTTTCTTTTGCCCTACCCAGGTACGTGGGGAGTTTCTTGCCTTTTGGGAAGTCTGAGGTCTTCTGCCAGCATTCAGTAGGTGTTCTGTAGGAGATGTTCCACATGTAGATGTATTTCTGATGTATTTGTGGGGAGGAAGGTGATTTCCACATCTTTCTCCTCTGCCGTCTTGACCTCAGTATTTTAATTAATTAATTGTTTATTTTTTATTTACTTATTTATTTTTAATTTTTTTATTGAAACATAATTGACTTACAATATTGTATTAGTTTCATGAGTACAACATAGCGATTTGATACTTTTTAACATTACAGAATGATCACCACAATAAGTCTAGTAAATATCTGTCACTATACAAAGTTATTGCAATATTATTGACTACATTTCCTATGATGTACATTACCATGACTTATTTGTTTTATAACTAGAAGCTTGTACCTCTTAATCTCTTTCATCTATTTCACTCATACCCCACCCCATCCTTTCTGGCAACTGCCAGTTTGTTCTCTGTAACTATGAGTCTATTTCTGTTTTGTTATGTTTGTTCATTTATTTTGTTTTTTATGATTCTACATATAGGTGAAATCATATGGTATTTGACTTTGCCTGAATTATTTCACTTAGCATAATACAGTCTAGATCCATCCATGTTGTTGCAAATACGAGAGTTCATTCTTTTCTATGGCTGAGTAATATTCCATTGTACATATATGCCACATGTTCTTTATCCATTCATCTCTTGATGGACACTTACGTTGTGTCCATATCTTGGCTATTATAAATAATGTTGCAATGAACATATGGCTGTACATATCTTTTTGAATTAGTGTTTCTGTTTTCATTGGGGAAATACCCAGAAGTGGCATTGGTGAATCATATGGTGGTTGTATTTTTAATTTTTGAGGAACAGACATACTGTTTTCATAGTGGCTAATCAATTTGCATTCCCACCAACAATGCAGGAGGGTTTCCTGTTTTCCACGTCTCTGCCAACACCTATTGTTTGTTGTCTTTCTGATAATAGAGTAACATTCCTGCTTCTCTTGTTTTCTCAAATTTCTTTAGGTCAAAATATTCAATATTCCAAGGTTCCTCATTTTGGGGTAGTGTGTCCTGAACCTTGTTTACAAGACACCCACTTTAAATATAATGACACATATAGATTAATCGTAAAGAATGGAGAAAGTTATAAGATACTAATATTAATAAAAAGAAAGCTAAAGTACCTATATTAATTTTAGACAGGACAGATTCCAGAGGAAGGACAATTATCTGAGATAAAGAGAGGCATTACATAATGATGAAAGCGTCAATACACCAAGAATACATAACAATTCTTAATATGCATGCACCTAACTACAGAGCATCAAAATCTGTGAGGCAAAAAAAATGATAGAAGTGCAAATAGAAACAAATGAATCCACTATTATAGTTGGAAACTTCAACTCTGCTCTATCAGAAATGGATTGGTCTAGCAGACAGAAAATTAGTGAGAACATTGCTGAACTCAACAGCAGTGCCAATCAACTGGGCATAACATCTATAGACTACATCCAACAACAGCAGAGTACACATTCTTCTCAAGTGCACATAGATCATAAGCTAAGATAGACCACTTTGGGGTCCATAAAACACACATTAACAAATTTGAAGGAATTGAAAACATACAATGAATGCTCTGAGACCACAATGGAATCAAAATAGAAATCAATAGCAGAAAGATATTTGAAAAATCTCCAAATACTTGGAGGTTAAACAATGTACTTCTAAATAACATATGGGTCAAATAAATTTTAAGAGAAACTTTAAAATACTTTTAAATAAATGAAAATATAGTTTACTAAAATTTATGAATGCAGTGAAAGCATTGCTTACAGGGAAATAGTAACGTTAAATGCATATATTGCAAAAGAAGAAAGATCTAAAATTAATAAGCTTCCATCTTAGGAAACTAAAAAAAGAATGGTAAATTAAATCCTAAGTAGGCCAAAAAAAGAAATAATAAAAATTAGAACAGAAATCAATAAAATCTAAAATGGGAAATTAATAGAGAAAATCAATGAAACGAAAAGCTGGTTCTTAAAAAACCAATAAAATTGGTCAATAAAATTATTGATCTTAAAATTGTAAGATCAATAAAATTATAAGTTTCTAGCCAGGCTAACTAAGAAAAAAAGAGATGACAACAATTTACTAATATCAGAAATGAATGAAGGCACATCACTACAGATTCCATGGAAATTAAAAAGATTATACAGGAATACTATGAACAACTCTATGTCCACATATTTGATAACCTAGATGAAAGGGACCATTCCTTGAAAGGCAAAATCTGCCAAAACTCACACAAGAAGAAATAGACAACCTGAAATAGCCTATATCTATAAAACACATTGAATTTTAATTAACTTCTAAAAGAGAAGGCACCTGACCCTGTTGGATTCACTGGTGAATTCTACCAATTATTTAAGAAAGAAATTGTATCGATTTTCTACAATCTCAGAAGATAAAAGAAGAGAGACTACTTCCTAGTTTATTCTATGAGGCCAGCATTGCCTTAATACCAAAACCATATAAAAAATTACAAGAAAAGAAACCTATAGACCAATGCATTGGTATTGGACCTGTGGGACTGTGGTGGGTAAGTACCATCTGCTTAATTTTTTTGTGAGACAAATGGCAGTAATCATGGCATCTAGTATAATCAGCACAGAGAATACACTAGAGTAACTATTTTTTGTAATAGATAAATTAGATAGAAATTACTTCAGAACTGGCACTTGATTGAATAAAGATCTCTGACTTTTATGTAATTGTTAAATGCCCTCTTAAATATGTGACATGTTTAAGCAGCACTAACACAAGCTGTATCTAAGTATCTGTAGTGTGAGATAGATTACCCCCCTCTTTTGTGGGTGAAGAAGTTAGGTTTCTATCTCAGGTGGCCTAACACCAGTGCTGAGCTCTTAGCCATCATACCATACCACCTTATTCTTTGTTATTTCCATAGCTCTTATGAACACAGAGCAAAAATTCCCCCCCAAATATTTACCAAATCAAATCCAATAATGTATAAAAAGAATTATACAGCATGACCAAGTGTGATACATCCCAGTATACAAGTCTGGTTCAACATTTGGAAATTAATTAAAGTAATCCATTACATCAACAGACTAAACAAGAAAAGTCACATGATAGCATCAATAAATGCACAAAAAACATTTGACAAAATTCAACACCGATTCATGATAAAAACTAAGCAAACTAAGAATAGTTTAATGATGATAGACTTCAAGCTTTCCTACTAAGTTCAGGAACAAGGCAAGGATGTCACCTCTCACTACTCTTTTTTACCATCATAATGGAAGTCTTAGCTAATACAATAAGACAAGAAAAGGAAATACAATGTATACAGATTTGGAAGGAATAAATAAAACTATCTTTGTTTGCAGTTGACTTGATCATCTATGTAGAAAATATGAAAGAATCAATGAAAAACAACTGGTACTAAAAAGCAATTATAGCAAAGTTGCAGGATACAAGGGTAATATAGAAAGTCCATAGATTCCCAATATACCAACAATGAACAAATGTTTTTTTAAAAATTAAAAACACAATACTATTTACATTACCACCAAAAACTTTGTACACTTAGGTATAAATCTTTAAAAATGTACAATATCTATGTGAGGAAAACCTCAGATTCTGATAAAGAACCAAATTCATGTATAGATATTTCATGTTCATAGATAAGAAGACTCAGTATTGTCAAGATGTCAGTTCTTCCCAACTTGATCTATAGATTCCATGCAATCCAAATAAAAATCCCAACAAATTATTTTGCAGATATTAACAAACTGATTCTAAAGTTAACATGGAGAGATAAAAGACCCATAATAACAAGCATAATATTGGAGAAGAACAAAGTTGGAACACTGACACTACCCAACTTCAAGACTGATTATAAAGTCACAGTAATCAAGAGAGTGTGGTATTAGAAAAAGAAGAGACAAGTAGACCAATGGGACAGAATAGACAGCTCAGAAAAAGACCCACATATATATAGTTAATTGATCTTTGACAAAGGCGCAAAGGCTGTACCATGGGGCAAAGACAGTCTTTTCAACAAAAGGTGCTGGAAAATTGGACATCCAGAAGCAGAAAAATAAATGTAGACACAAAACTTAAACACTTCACAAAAATTAACTCAGAATGGTTTGATCATAAACCTAATATAAAACGGAAAACTATAAAGCTCTTAGAAGAAAATATAAGAGAAAACTTAGATGACCTGGGGTATGGTGATACGTATTTAGACACGTATCAATGACATGACTTGATCCATGAAAGAAATAATGGATAACTGGACTTCATTAAAAATTTAAAACTTCCCTTCTGCAAACTATATTGTCAATGCAATTAGAAGGCAAACCACGGATTGGGAGCAAATATTTGCAAAAGACACATCTGATAAAGGACTGTTACCCAAAATATACAAAGAACTCTTAAAACTTAACAATAACAAACAACCTCATTAAAAAATGGGACAAAGACCTTAAGAAACACTTCACCAGAAAACAGACAAAGATGGCAAATAAGCATGTGAAAAGATTCTCCACACCGTATGTCATCAAAGAAATGCAAATTAAAACAATGAGATACCATTACATACCTATTAGAAAGACCAATATCCAGGTCACGTACAGCAGTAAATGCTGACAAAGATTTGGAATGACAGGAACTCTCATTCATTGCTGGTAGGAATGCAGAATGGTACAGCCACACTGGAAGACAATTTGGTGGTTTCTTACAACACTAAACATACTCTTACCATATGATCCAGCAATTGCACTTGTTGATATTCACTCAGTGGAGCTGAAAACTTATGTCCACAAAAAACCTGCAGAAAGACTTTTATAGCAGCTTTTTCATGACTGACAAAACTTAGAAGCAACCAAGATGTCCTTCAGTAAGTGAGTAGATAAACTGTGGTGCATCCAAATAACGGAATGTTATTCCACACTGAAAAGAAATGAGCTATCAAGCCACGAAAAAAACATACAGAAATCTTAAATACATATCACTAAACGACAGAAGTCTATTAAAAGGCTACATATTTTATGATTCTAGCTATATGAAACTCTGAAAAAGTAAAAACTATGAAAACAGTAAAAAGATCAGTGGTTTCCTGGAGTTGGGGGGCCAGAGAGATGAATAGGCAGAGCACAAAAGACTTTTAGGGCAGTGAAACTATTCTGCGTAATACTATAGTGGTGGAAACATGTCATTAAACATTTTTTCCAAACTCATAGAATGCACAACACCAAGAGTGAACCCTAATGTAAACTGTGGACTTTGGGTGGTAATGATGTGTCAATGTTGGCTCATCAGTTTTAACAAATGCACCACAGTGGTGAGAGGTGTTGATAGTGGGGGTGGCTGTACATGTGTAGGGAGAGGGAGTATATAGGAACTCTCTATATCTTCTGCTCAATTTTGCTGTGAACCTAAAACTGTTCTAAAAATCTATTTAAAAGAGGAAAAAAGTGAGGGAGAAATGAAAGCATTCTTAGGTAAACCAAGTTGAGGGAGATCACTACAACTAGAGTCCTTCAAGGTGGAAGAAAAGAACATTACAAAGTAAATTGAAACCATGTGAACCTATAAAGTTCTCTGGTAAAGGGAAATTTATGTAAAATATAGAAACCTGTATTATTATTATTTTGGTTTGTAACTTCACCTTTAATTCTTCATAGGATTAAAAGACAAAAACATAAAAAATTGTAAATCTATGTTAAAGGATATATAATAAATAAATATGTAACTTGATACATCAATGAAATAAAGTTGGGGACAGAGCTATAAAAAGTAGAATTTTTCATGTGATTTAAATTAACTTGTTATCACTTTAAAATGGATTATTGTAATTTTAAGATATTTCCGGTAATCTCCATGGTAGCCACAAAGAAAATATCTATAGAATATACAGAAAAGGAAATGAAAAGAAAATCAAAATGTGTCACTACAAAAATCAACTAAATGCAAAGGAAGACAGTAAGGGAGGAAATGAAGGACACAAAGGCTATAAGAAATTCAAGAAATAGCAAAATGGCAATAGTAAGTCCTTCCCTATCAGTAATTACTTTACCTGTAAGCGCATTAAACTCCCCAATCAAAAGAAATGGACTGGCAGTGTTGACTGCCAGATATTTCTCCAACAAAGATAGGTTTATTTGGGATCAGCTGAGAATTGTAATTCAGGGTCTGCAACATAAGGAGCCATGTACAGGTCCCCCCATGGAAAGGGAAGGAGAACGCTTTTATAGAGGGGGAAAGGAAGTTGGGAGGGCTTTAGTAAACAAAAAGTCCTTGGCTTTTCATTGGCTTAGTCCTTGCCAGGAAAGAAGAGTTTTTCCTTCTTTCTGTTGTGCCTTCCTCTATTGTTGCAGGGCAAGAGAGCTCCCCCTTCTGGTCTCCTGACTCTGTTCAATTGAGGTTTCTGTTAATTATATTTTTCCCTTTTGATCAAGATTTTTCTCTGAAAGCATTGCTGATCAAGAGTCAGGTTTTCTAGTTTCAGTGGCTTTTTGTCCCTCAGTGCTGCAAAGGACCTTTCCTGGGTGCAGTGTCTCACATCAGAAGGAATGAGTACAGATTGAAAATCTATAGAGATCACATTCGAATAACAAGGAGGGGTAAGAGGGAGAAATTTCAGGCGCTTTTAATCTAAAGTCCA
Source organism: Balaenoptera musculus (assembly GCF_009873245.2). Lineage (NCBI taxonomy): Eukaryota > Metazoa > Chordata > Mammalia > Artiodactyla > Balaenopteridae > Balaenoptera > Balaenoptera musculus. The sequence goes on along the minus strand of NC_045806.1, from coordinate 47,528,538 downwards.
TATGTTTGCAAGATCATAGACATTGGAGATCACCTGTAGTGATATGTCATCACCAAAGATTTGGCAGACTAACTTCCAACAGGCTTGGTCCAGATATCTTAGGAAAGCTGTCTCATCAGATGTCCTTTGCTTCAATTCCAGGAAATCTTTACTTTCAGGTCACCAGATGATGTGCATGTCCATTCAGGGTTTGGTACTTTCTTTAGATGTTTCACATGAATCCAAGAGTCCATTCCTTGGAACTGGCAGCACAAGGGTTGATTAGCAATACCTGAAAGGGACCTCTCCAGTGAGGTAGAAGAAAGTTCTGGAGGTGTCTTTTTCAGTAGATAAAATCTCCAAGTTGCGAGATGTGATGCTTAAGGTCTTCATCTCCCAACGGCGTGCTGTGAAAAGATTGCTCTACCAAAACATGGTTAATTTTAATAGAAGCGATTAGGCCCTTGCAATACTGGAGTAGCTTTCCTTTTATCAGTTGTGGGTCAAAACAAGAAGGAGCCTAGTGCATTGGGCATCATGTGACTCTTTCAAAGGGTGAGAGTTTATGAGTTCCAAAATGCATGGATCTAAGATTTAGAAGGACCAATGGCAATGCTTTTGGCCAAAGTATTTGGAGGACCTCTACAAATTTTGCCAATTGAGTCTTAATAATGCTGTGTGTTTGACTAAACCAGAGGCTTGAGGGTGGTAAGCAGACTGAAAGTGTTGTAAAACTGGCCAAAGAACACAGACTTAAAGAAGAAATGGGGTCTTCAACCACTATGAAGTTTTTTTGGGGGGGAGGGGTTACTTTTTTTACTTACAGCTTTATTGAGATATAATTGACATAAAACATTGTATAAGTTTAAGGTGTACAGCATAATGATTTGACTTACATACATCATGAAATGATTATCATAATAAGTTTAGTGAACATCTATCATCTCATATAGGTACAAATTTAAAGAAATAGAAAATAATTTTTTTCTTGTGATGAGAACTCTTAGGATTTATTCCCTTAACAGCTTTCACATATAACCTACAGTGTTAATTATATTTATCGTGTTGTACATTATATCGTTAGTACTTATTTATCTTATAAATGGAAGTTTGTACCTTTTGACTGACTTCATCCAATTCCCCCTTCCCTCTCTCGCCTCTGGTAACCACAATTCTGATCTCTTTTTATATGAGTTTGTTTGTGAAATATAATTGACCTACAGCACTATGTTAGTTCCTGTTACACAAAATAGTGATTTGATATTTCTATACATTTCAAACTGATCACCATGATAAGTCTAGTTATGATATGTCACTATGCAAAGATATTACTTAGTTATTGACTATCTTCCCACACTGTACATTTCATACCCATGATTCATTTATTTCCAACTGGAAGTTTGTAGTTCTTAATCTCTCTCACCTATTCCTTTCCTCCCCCTACCCCCATTCCCTCTGGCAAGCACCTGTTTCTTTTCTGTATCTATGACTCTTGTTTATGGTTTTGTTATGTTTGTTCATTTGTTTTGTTATTTTTAGATTCCAAATATAAGTGAAATTATACAGCATTTGTTTTTCTCTGCTTGACTTATTTCACTTAGCGTAAATACCATTTAGGCCCATTCATGTTGTTGCAAATGTCAATATTTTATTTATTTTTATGGCTGAGTAATATTCCATTATACACACACACACACACACATATAATTTTCTTTATCCATTCAGCTATTGATGGGCACTTAGGTTGCTTCTATATTTTGGTTATTTTAAATAATGCTGTAATGAACATTGGGGTGCACATATATTTTCTAATTAGTGTTTTGTTTTCTTCGGATAAATACCCAGGAGTGGTATTGCTGGATCATATGGTAGTTCTGTTTTTAATTTCTGAGGAATTTCTATACCATTTTCCATGGTGGCTGCACCAATTTACATTCCCACCATAGCGCATGAGGGTTCCCTTTTCCCCACATCCTTGCCAACACTCATTATTTGTTGTCTTTTTGATAATAGCCATACTGACAGGTGAGGTGATATTTGATTGTGGTTTTGATTTGAATTTCCCTGATGATTTGTGATGTTGAGTATATCTTAATAAACCTGTTGGCCATCTGTATGTCTTCCTTGGAAAAATGCCTATTCATCTCCTCTGCCCATTTTTCAATCAGGTTGTTTGGTTTTTTTGTGTAGAGTTGTATGAATTCTTTGTGTATTTTGGATATTAACACCTTATCAGATATATCATTTGCAAATATCTTCTCCCATTCAGTAGGTGGTCTTTTCAGATAGTTCATCATTAGCATAAAAGAATGCAACTGATTTCTCTATATTGATTTTGTACCCTGCCAATTTACTGAAATTCTTGATTAGTTCCAACAGTTTTTAAATTAACTTCTTGTTTTTTTTATATATATAAGATCATATCATCAGCAAATAATGATAATTTTCCTTCTTCCTTTCCAGTTTAGATGCCTTTATACTTTTGTCTTGCCTAATTGCTCTTGCTAATAATTTTGGCACTATATTGAATAGGAGTGGTGAGAGTGGGCATCCTTGTCTTATTTCTGATCTTAGTTGTAAAGCTTTCAATTTTTCTCCATTGAGTATCATGTTAGCTGTGGGTTTGTCATATATGGTCTTTATTATGTTGAGATATGTTCCTTCTATCCCAATCTGTTAAAGGTTTTATCATGAAAGGATGTTGTATTTTGTCAAATGCTTTTTATGCATCTATTGAGGTTATCATGTGATTTTAATCTTTACATTTATTGATGTGATATATTACATTTTGATTTGTATATGTTGAACTATCCTTGCATCTGAAGAATAAATCCCACTTGGTCATGGTGTATAATCCTTTTAATGAGTTCTTGAATTCAGGTGATTAATAGTCTGTTGTGAATTTTTGCATCTATATTCATCAAGTATATTGGTCTACAGTTTTCTTTTCTTGTGGTTTCCTTATCTGGTGTTGGTATCAATGTAATGCTGGCTTTGTAGTGTGAGTTTGGAAATATTACCTTCTCCTTGATACTTTGGAAGAGTTTGAGGAGGATTGGTATTAATTTTTCTTTAAATGTTTGGTTGAATTCACCAGTGAAGTCATCCGGTCCTGGAGTTTTCTGTGTTGGGGTGTTTTTGATTACTGATCCAATTTCTTTACTTGTTATTGGTCTGTTCAGGTTTTCTATTTCTTCCTGATTCAGTCTTGATAGGTTGTGTGTTTCTACAAATCTATCCATTTCTTCTAGGTTTTGTATTTTTTGGCATATAATTGTTCATAGTGGTCTCTTATCATCTTATGTATTTCTGTAATATCAGTTATAAGGCCTTCTGCCTGATTTTTAATTTTATTTATTTATTTTCTTAGTTATTCTAGCTAAAGATTTGTCAATTTTATTATTATTATTTTTTTTACAGAAACGCTTCTTAGTTTTTTGATCCTTTCTATTTTTTTCTGGTCTTTATTTCATTTATGTCTGTTCTGTTCTTTATTATTTGCCTCCTTTTGCTAACTTTGGGCCAAATTTGTTCTTCTTTTTTCTAGTTACTTGAAGTATAAAATTAGGTGGCTTAATATCTTTCTAATGTTTTAATATAAGCATTGATCTCTATAAATTCTCCTCCCAGAACTGTTTTTCTGCATCCCATATAATCTGATATGTAATATTGACATTTTAATTTATTTCAAAATAGCTTTTTATTTCCCTTTTGATTTTTTCTTTGACCCATTAGTAGTTCTGAAGTGTGTTGTTTAGTATCCACATATTTATAGACCTTGTCACTTTCCTCTTGATGTTGACTTCTAGTTTCATACCATTGTGGTCAGAAAAGATAGTTGGTATGATTTCCATCTTCTTAAATTTGCTAACTGTGTGTGTGTGTGTGTGTGTGTGTGTGTGTGCATGCACTATTATATAATCTACCCTGGAGTATGTTCCGTGTGCACTTTTGAAGAATGTGAATTCTGCTTCATTTGGATGAAATGTTCTGTACATATATGCTAAGTATATTTGTTCTAAAGTATGACACAATTCCAATGTTTTCTTGTTGATTTTCTCTCTGGATGATCTATCCATTTCTAATAGTGCAGTATTAAAGTCCCTTACTATTATTATGTTGTTGTCTATATTTCCCTTAAGTTCTGTTTGTATCAGCTTAGTATATTTTGGTGCTCAGGTATTGGGAGCATATATATTTATGAATTTATATTTTCTTGACGATTGACCCCTTTATTATTATATAATGTCCTTCTTTGACTCATTAGCATTTTTGGCTTGAAGTCTATTTTGTCTTATACAAGTATGGCAATGCCCACTCTCTTTTTCTTTCCACTTGCTTGGAATATCATCTTTCATCCCTTCAATCTGAGCCTATATGTATCTTTAGAAGTGAAGCTCACTTCCTGTAGGCAGCATGTAGTTGAGTCTAGTAGGCCACTCTGTGCCTTTTGATTGGCTATTTTATCTCTCCATTATTACTTTTTTCTTCTATTTCTGTCTATTTTTGTAAGTTGGTAATTTTCCATGATGGATTGCTCAATCTCCTCTTTTTTACATTTTGTGTCTCTGTCCTAGATTTTTGCTTTGTGGTTACCATGAGATTTACATAAAACATCTTATAGATAAAATAGTTCTATTTATGTTGATAGCAATTTATCTTCATTTGCCTGTAAATGTTCCACCCTTTTACTACTGCCCTCTTTGTTTTTGATGTCACAAATTATCTCTTTTTAAGCTGTGGATTTGTTACCAAATTGTAGTAGTTATAGTTATGTGTGTGCTCTTTCTCTTTAACCTTTATGAATTAATTGTTTAATATACTATTCTAAACTAGAGGTAGTTTTCTAATTCTGTCTATCACCTTAATCAGAGTTTTGCATACCTTTGACTTTTCAGCTTAAAGAGCTCTTTTCTGCATTTCTTGTAAGTCATTTCTAGTGGTTGTGAGTTCCCTTGGCTTCCTTTGTTTGGGAAAACGTTAATTTCTCCTTCATATCTGAAGAATAACTTTGCTGGATAGAGTGCTCTTGGTTGACAATTTTTATCTTTCAATACTTGAAATGTGTCATTCTGCTCTCTCCTGGCTAGTATAGTTTCTGCTGAGAAATCTGCTCATAGCTTAATGGGGGTTCCTTTGTAGGTTACTGGTTCCCCCCACCCCACCTTGGTCACCTTTAAAAATCTTTCTTTATCATTGATTTTGACAGTTTCATTATATTTTGTCTTGCAGAAGGTCTATTTCATTGCTAAAATAAGGAGTTCTATTAGTTTCATGAATTTTATACCCAGTTTCTTCCCCAGTTTTGGGAAGTTCTCAGCAATTATTTGTTAATAAACTCTCTGACCCCTTCTCCTTCTCTTCTCTTTCTGTCTACCCATTAATCTTATTTTGGCCTTTTTAAAATGAAGTCTTAGAGCTCTTGTAGAGTTTTTTTTCACTTTTTAAAAATCTTAGTTCTCTCTCCTCTTCCACCTGAGTAATGTCTAAGTTCCTATTTTTGAGCTCACCTATTTTCTCTTCCATTTGATCTGCTCTATTTCTAATACTTTCTAATGCATTCGTCTTATTATTTGTTGAATACTTCAGCTCCAGAATTTCTGTTTGGTTCTCATTTAGAATTTCAATCTCTTTGGTAAGGTACTCCTTAGCTTCATAAATTTTATTCCTGAGTTTATTGAATTGCCTTTCTGATGTTTCTTGTAGTTCGCTGGATTTTTTCATGATAGGTAATATGAATTCCTTATTAGTTATATGTAACATTCTGTGTATTTGGGTTTGGTTGCCAGAGAATTGTCATTTTCTTTTTGTGAACCTGTATTATGATGATTTTTATACTGTTTGATGCATTGTGCCACTCCCACTGCATTTGAAGTAACAAAGGCCATTCTTATTTAGGTAAGCCTTTAAAAATTTTTTTTTATTTTATCATTTTTTAATTTTTATTTTCTATCAGAGCATAATTGATTAACAATGTTGCATTAGTTTCAGGCGTACAGCAAAGTGATTCAATTATACATGTACATGTATCTATTCTTTTTCAAATTCTTTTCCCATTTAGGTTATTACAGAATATTGAGCAGCATTCCCTGTGCTATATTATGACCTTGTTGGTTATCTATTTTAAATATAGCAGTGTGTACATGTCAACCCCAAACTCCCAATCTATCCGTCCTTCCCCTCCGCCGCCCCACCCCCCCCGCAACCATAAGTTCTCTAAGTCTGTGAGTCTGTTTCTGTTTTGTAAATAACTTCAATCAAACATTTAGAGAAGAGTTAACACCTATCCTTCTGAAATTATTCCAAAAAATTGCAGAGGAAGAAATACTCCCAAATTAATTCTATGAGGCCACCATCACCCTGATACCAAAACCAGACAAAGATACCACAAAAAAGAGAAAATTAGAAGTCAATATCACTGATGAACACAGACACAAAAATCCTCAACAAAATACTAGCAATATGAATCCAACAATACATTAAAAGGATCATACAGCATGATCCAGTGGGATTTATCCCAGGGATGTAAGGATTTTTCAATATCCCCAAATCAATCAGTGTGATACACCACATCAACAAATTGAAGAATAAAAACCATATGATCATCTCAATAGATGCAGAAAAAAGCTTTTGACAAAATTCAACACACATTTATGATAAAAACTCTCCAGAAAGTGGGCATATAGGGAACATACCTCAACATAATAAAGGCCATATATAACAAACCTACAGCTAACATCATACTCAATGGTGAAAAACGGAAAGCATTTCCTCTAAGATCAGGAACAAGACAAGGATGTCCAATCTCACCACTTTTGTTCAAAATAGTTTTGGAAGTCCTAGCCATGGCAATCAGAGAAGAAAAAGAAATAAAAGAATCCAAATTGCTAAAGAAGAAGTAAAATAGTCTCTGTTTGCATATGACATGATACTATACATAGAAAATCCTAAAGATGCTACCAGAAAACTGTTAGAGTTCATCATTGAATTGGGTAAAGTTGCAGGATACAAAGTTAATACACAGAAATCTGTTGCATTTCTGTATGCTAACAATGAAAAAATCAGAAAGAGAAATTAAAGAAACAATCCCATTTACCATTGCATCAAAAAGAATAGGGAATTCCCTGGTGGTCCAGTGATTAAGACCCTGCACTTTCATTTCTGAGGGCCTGGGTTCAATCCCAGGTCTGGGAACTAAGATCCCACAAGCCACGTGCTGCAGCCAGAAAAGAAAAGAACAAAATACCTAGGAATAAACCTAGCTAAGGAGACAAAAGACCTGTATTCCAAAAACTATAAGATGCTGATGAAAGAGATTGAAGATGACACAAACTGATGGAAAGATATAGCATGTTCTTGGGTAGGAAAAATCAATATTGTTAAAATGACCATACTGCCCAAGGCAATCTATAGATTCAGTGTGAACCCTATCAAATAACCAATGGCATTTTTCACAGAACTAGAACAAAAAGTCTTAAAATTTGTCTGGAGACACAAAAGACCCCGAATAGCCAAAACAATCTTGAGACAAAAAAAAAAAACAAAAAAAAAAAAAAAAAAAAAAAAACGGAGCTGGAGGAATCAGGCTCCCTGACTTCAGACTATACTACAAAGCTACAGTCATCAAAACAGTATGGTACTTGCACAAAAACAGAAATATAGATGAATGGAATAGGATAGAAAGCCCAGAAGTAAACCCACACATCCATGGTCAATTAATCTATAACGAAGGAGGCAAAACTATACAATAGAGGAAAGATGTCTCTTCAATTAATGATGCTGGGAAGACTGGACAGCTACATGTAAGAAAATGAAATTAGAACATTCTTTAACACCATACACAAAATTAAAACTCAAAATGTATTAAAGACCTAAATGTAAGACCGGATACTATAAGACTCCTAGAGGAAAACACAGGCAGAACACTCTTTGACATAAATTGCAGCAATATCTTTTTTTTTTAACATCTTTATTGGAGTATAATTGCTTTACAATGGTGTTAGTCTCTGCTGTATAAGAAAGTGAATCAGCTATATATATGCATATATCCCAATATCTCCTCCCTCTTGCGTCTCCCTCTCACCCTCCCTATCCCACCCCTCTAGGTGGTCACAAAGCACTGAACTGATCTCCCTGTGCTATGTGGCTGCTTCCCACTAGCTATCTATTTTACATTTGGTAGTGTATGTATGTCCATGCCACTCTCTCACTTCGTCCCAGCTTACCCTTCCCCCTCCCCGTGCCCTCAAGTCCATTCTCTATGTCTGCAGCAATATCTTTCTTGAGCCATCTCTTAGATTAATGGAAATTTTAAAGAAATGGGACTCAAAAGCTTTTACACAGCAAAGGAAACCATAAACAAAACGAAAATACAACCCACAGAATCACAGAAAATTTTGCAAATGATGTAGCAGACAAGGAATTAGTCTCCAAAATTTACAAACAGCTCAGGCTGCTCAATATCAAAAGAACAAACAACTCAATCAAAGAATGGGTACAAAACCTAAATAGACATTTCTCCAAACAAGACATACAGATGGTAGGAGGCACATGAAAAGATGCTCAACATCACTAATTATTAGAGAAATTCAAATCAAAACTAAAATGAGATATCACCTCTCACCAGTCAGAATGACCATCTTCAAAAAGTCTACAAACAATAAATGCTGGAGAGGGTGTGGAGAAAAAGGAACCCTACTAAACTGTTGGTGGGAATGTAAATTGATAGAGCCACTACAAAGAACAATATGGAGGTTCCTTAAGAAACTAAAAATAGTGCTACTGCATGATCCAGCAATCCCTATCCTGGGCATATATCCAGAGAAAAGCATGGTTCAAAAGGATATATGCACCCCAAGGTTCATTGCAGCTCTGTTTACAATAGCCAGGACATGAGAGCAACTTAAATGTCCATTGACAGGTGAATGGATACAGAAGATGTGGTACATATACACAATGGAATATTACTCAGCCATTAAAAAGAATGAAATAATGCCATTTGCAGCAACATGGATGGACCTGGACATTATCATACGAAGTGAAGTAAGTCAGACAGAGAAAGACAAATATCATATGATATCACTTATATGCAAAATCTAAAGCCTTTTAAAAAATCTTAGTTTCCAACAATTCAATTAGTTGGCAGAAGGTGATGCTAGAGCTCAAGTTTTTTGTTTCTCTTACTGGAGTTGACTTGCTGCTAAATTAGGGAGTGTGCACATATATGCTTGCAGGGGAAGCAAAAAAGGATTGGCAACAGAGTGGATGAGGTGTGTGCTTAGATCTTGAGGCTTTGTGTGTGCCTACAGCTCAGCAGGGGGATCCTCATGTGGGTGAGTTCCAGAGGTCTTACTGGAATCATGGGTAGACAGCAGGAAATATGTTAATTTAGTTTTCTTTGCTTTTCCCCCCTTTTTTTCCCCTCTCCTGAGTCATGGAGGTCTCTCCCAAAAAATCCAGGTTTTACTGAAGAGCAGTGGGACCCTCCAGTTGAAACCCCTATGCCTGGACATACTTCCACTGACCCCTTTCACTTTCTACCTCTTCTGCTAGAGTGATCACTGTCACACCAGTGTTGCTGCTGCAACTCCACTGGCTTCACAGACTCCTAAAGGTCCAATCTACTCACATTTGGATGCAAGGAGGGATGGATCTCTCTTGTGTCCTAGTATGCAGTGCAGAAACACTTTTGTTCAGTTATAAATGTCCAATTAGGTGCAAATAAAATGGGAGGGAAAAGGAGCAACTCATGCCTCCATCATGCTGACATCACCAATCTAGGGAAGGTCTTTTTGCATTGAGGTAATAGGCATTTTATTAGCTTCTTGAACTTTGTATGTCCAATTCCTTCCCCAGGTTTGGGAAGTTTTCAGCTATTATTTCTCTAAATACGCTCTCTGCTCCTTTCTCCTTCTCTTCTTCTGGTAGACCAATTATTCTTATATTTGTTTTTCTCATCATATCTGATAGGTCTTGTAGGACTTCTTCATTAAAAAAAAAAATCTTAGTTCTCTCTCCTCATCTGAGTAATTTCTAAATTCCTATCCTCCAAGTTGCTAATTCTTTCTTCAATCTGATCTGCCCTATTTCCTAAGCTCTCTCATGCATTTTTCATCTCAGTCATTGAATTCTACAGTTCCAGATTTTCTCTGGTTCATTTTAAAAATTTCAATCTTTTTGGTTAAGAACTCCTTCTTTTGTTTCTAAGTTGTTTTTTTTTTTTAAGTGCCTTCCTGTGTTTTTGTTTAGATTGTTGAATCACTTCACAGCAGGTATTATGAATTCTTTATCAGTTAGATTGAAATATTCCATATCTTTGGATTTGGTTGTTGGAGAATTATTATTTTCTTTTTGTGACACCATATTAACATGATTTTTCATAGTGTTTGATATGATGTGCCTCTGACATCACATTTGTTGTAGCACACACCTTTCTTAGTTTTTACTTTGATTTTACAGTTCAACAAAATGGCAATTAGAAACATATCTTTTTTCCAGAAGGTGGAGCTATAGCTCAAGGTTTTGGTTTCTCTTTTCCTGTGCCTGCTCTGGGGCTACACTCAGGAAAGCACATTAAAAAGTTGGCATAGAAAATGCTGGTGACAGAGTGGGGGGAGGTGTGGGCTTAGCATTTGGGGATTTGTGGGTTCCCACAGTCTGGTAGGGGGATCCTCAAGTGAGGGTACTCCCAGAGGTCTATGGGCCAACCTCCTGCTAAAATTCCAACGCAGACAGCAGGGAACATGTCCCTTCAATGACCTTTGTTATTCTTGTCTACTTCTTTCCCTTCCCTCTCTCTCCCCCAGTCACAGACGTCTCTCCTCACAAATCTGTGCTGCTGGACAGGAATGGATTCCTCCAGCTGTGTCCTTACATGATGGAAGGGGCTAGGGAGTTCTGTGGGGTCTCTTTTGCAAAAACATAATTCCTTTTGTTATGGGTTCACCTTCATGACTTAAGCACCTCCTAAAGGTCCTAACTACCAATACCATCATCTTTGGGAGTCAGTATTTCAACATATGAATTTGTGGTAGGGAAAACATGTAGACAATAGCAAATATATAACAATTATAAATATATATGCATCAGCTTCAGAGGCTCTATGATATACAGCAAAGATTGATAGATTGAAGGGGAAAAAAAGACAGCTCAAATGATAGTAGGAGATTTCATACTCCACCTTCAAAATTGTATAGAAGAACCAGAAATAAAATCAATGAAAAACACTACAGCCTGAAACAACACTATAATAGGACATTTGGACATAGTAGACAAATATAAAGCATTCCACCCCAAAAGAACAGAATGCACATTTTAATCAAGTACATATGAAACATTCTCCAGGATAGACCATATGGTCATCCACAAAAAAGTTTAATAAATTTTAAAAGATTAAAATCATAAAAATAATATTTTCCATTCATAATAGAATGAAACTAGAAATCAATAGCAAAAGAACACTAGAAAATACACAAATATGTTAACATATCCTTAAGCAACCAATGGGCCAAAGAAGAAATCACAAGGAAATTAGAAAATATTCTAAGACAAATGAAAACCAAACCAAGATATAACAAAAGTTGTGGAATGCAGCTAAAGAGTGGTAAGAGGGAAATTTATAGCTGCAAATGTTTACATTAAGAAAATAAAGATCTCAGGCTTCCCTGGTGGTGCAGTGGTTAAGAATCTGCCTGCCAATGCAGGGGACACGGGTTAGAGTCTTGGTCCAGGAAGATCCCACATGCCGCGGAGCAACTAAGCCTGTGCACCACAACTACTGAGCCTGCGCTCTAGAGCCCATGAGCCACAACTACTGAGCCCGTGTGCCACAACTACTGAAGCCCGCGCACCTAGAGCCCATGCTCCACAACAAGAGAAGCCACTGCAATGAGAAGCCCATGCACCACAATGAAGAGTAGTCCTCGCTTGCCACAACTAGAGAAAGACTGTACGCAGCAATGAAGACCCAACACAGCCAAAAATCAATAAAAAATAAATAAATTTATAAAAAAAAGAAAAGAAAGATCTCAAATTAATAGTCTAACTTTACACCTTATGGAACTAGGAAAAGAAGAACAAACTGCACCCAAAATTAGCAGAAGGAAGGAATTAATAAAGATTAGAGCAGTGATAAATAAATAGGTAATACAAAACAATAAAGAAAATCAATAAATCGAGTTGATTCTTCAAAAAGATCAATAAAATTGACAAATCTTTAACAGCATTGACTAACAAAGGGGCAAGACACAAATAACTAAAACCATCAAGGAAAGAGTAAACATTACAACCAATTTTAACAAAAAATGATTATAAGAGAGTGCTATGAATAATTGTGTGCAAGCAAATTAGATAATGTAGATGAAATAGTCAAATTTTTAGAAACAACAACATACCAAGACTTAATCATGAAGAAATAGAAAAATCTGAACAGACCAATTACTAGTAAAGACATTGAATCCGTAATCAAAATCCTCCCCCAAAAAGAAAAGCCAAGAACCACATGGCTTTACTGGTAAATTCTACCAAATAGTTAAAGAAGAATTAACACCAATTCTCCTAACCTCTTCCAAAAAAATTGTTATTTTTTTCAAAATTTTGAAAATCCAAACTCATTTTTGGGGCCAGAATTACCCTGATCCTAAGCCAGACAAAGACACTGCAAGAAAAGAAAACTACCAACTAGTATCTATGGTGAATATTGATGCAAAAATCCTCAACAAAACACTAGCAAAGACAATTCAACAGCACATTAAAAGGATTATACTTCATATCCAAATGCAATTTATTCCTGGAATGCAATAATGTTTCAACACGTGAAAGTCAATCAATATAATATACCACATTAATAGAATGAAGGGGAAAATTCATCTTAATAGATGTAGAAAAACTATTTGACAAAATTTAACACCCTTTCATAATAAAAGCAGTCTACTAAAACTATGAATAGAAGGAAACTATGTCATCATAATAAAAGCCATATATAAAAATCCAACAGATAACAGAATACAGACTAAAAGCTTTTCCTCTAAGATCAGGAACAAGGCGAGAATATCTGCTTTCACCACTCCTATCCAACATACTACTGGAAGTTCTATCCAGAGCAATTAGGCAAGGAAAAGAAATAAATTGAGTCTTCCAAATTGGAAAGAATGAAGTAAAGTTATCTCCGTTCACAGATGACATAATCTTATATGCAGAAAACATGAACAGTTTCACAAAAAACTGTTAGAACTAATAAGCAAATTCAGCAAAGTTGGAGTATATAAAATTAACTCAGAAAAATTTGCATTTGTATATACTAACAGTGAACAATCTGAAAAAAAAGTTAAAATAATTCCATTTATAATAGCATTAAAATAATAAAATTATTAGGAATAAACTTAAGCAAGGAAGTAAAAGACTTGTACACTAAAAACTACAAAAAGTTGCTGAAAGAAAATAAAGACAAAACTAATAAATAGAAAGACATCTCATATTTACAGATTGGAAAACTTAATATTGTTAAGATATCAATCCTACCCAAATGATCTACTGGTTCAATGAAATACTTAACAATATTCCAAAAGCATTTTTGCAGAAATAGAAAAATTTATCCTAAAATTTATATGGAATCTCAAGGAGCCTTGAAGAGTCCAAATAATCTTGAAAAAGAAGAACAAAGTTGTAGGTTTCACACTTCCTGATTTCAAAATTTATTCAAATAGTGTTGTATTGGCAGAAAAACAAACATATAGATCAATGGAATACAATAGGCATCCCAGAAAATAAACTCTTGGATATATGATCAAATGATTCTCAACAAGGGTGTTGTATTAGTTTGCTAGAGCTGCCATTACAAAGTACCACAGACTAGGTGGTTTAGGCAATAGAAATTTATTTTTTTGCAATTCTGGAGGCTAGAAGTCTGAGATCAATATGCCAGTAAGATTATTTTCTTGTAAGGTCTTTCTCCTTGACTTGTAGATGGCTGTCTTCCTTTGGTGTCTCCACATATCTTCCCTCTGTGTTTGTCTGTGTCCTAATTTCCTCTTCTTATTAGGGTATCTGTCATTGTTAGATTATGGACCACTTTAATGACTTCATTTTACTTAATTACCTCTTTAAAGACCCTATCTCCAAATAGAGTCACATTCTGAGGTACTGGGTGTTAGGACTTATATGAATTTTGAGGGGAAACAATTCAGCCCATAGCATATGCAAAGAGTATTAAAAGGGGAAAAGACAGCCTTTTAACAAATGATGCTGGGAAAACTGGGTATCCACATTCAAAATGATGACCATGGACCCTTACCTTACACCATATGCAAAAGGTAACTAAAAATGGATCAAGCATCTATACGTAAGAGCTAAAATTATAAAACCTTTAGAAGAAAACATAGGAGAAATCTTCATGAAATTGGATTTCACAGTTGTTTACTGGATATGGCACCAAAAGTACAGGCAACAAAAGAAAAAAAAAAAACAGGCAACTTGAATTACCTCAAGATTTAAAACTTCTGTGCATCAAAAGGGACAGTCAACATAGTAAAAAGGCAACCCATGGAATGGGAGAAAATATGTGCAAATCATATATCTGATAAAGAGTTAATATCAAAAATATATAACTCAACAAAAAACACCCCCATACAAAAAGGGGAAAGAACTTGAACAGACATTTCCCCAAAGATGATATACAAATGGACAATAAGCACATTAAAAGATGCTCAGCATCACTAATCATTAGGAAAATGTAAATAAAAAACAAGTTGAAACACTACCTCACACTCATAAGGAAAGCTACTATCAAAAAAAAACAAAACAAAAAACGAGAGAGACAGAAATAACAGGTATTGGTGAGGATGTGGAAAAATTGGAACCCTTGTGCACTTTTATTAGGAATGTAAAATGGTGCAGCCACTATGGAAAACAGTATTATCGTTCTTTAAAAAATTAAAAATAGAAATGTCTTATGATTTAGCAATTCGATTTCTGGGTACTTACACCCCAAAATTAAAAGCAGTCTTGAAGAGATATAGAAATGGAAGCATCTCAATTGTCCATTGATGAATGAATGGATAAACAAAATATTGTATATACATAGAATGGAATACTATTCAGCCTTTAAAAAAAGAAAGAAATTCTGACACACACTACAACATGTGTGAAACTTGAGAACGTATGCCAAGTGAATTAAGCCAGTCACAAAAACCAAATACCTTATTATTTCATTTACATGAGGCACCCAGAGTAGCCATATTCATACAGAAAGTAAAATGGTGGTTGCCAGGTTGAGGGGTGGGGCTATTGGAGAGTTAGTATTTAATGGATAAAGTGTTTCAATTTTGCAAGACAAAAATGGTTCTAGAGATGGGCAGTGGTGATGGTTGCACCACAATGTAAATGTACTTAATTCTACTGAACTGTACACTTTAAAATTATTAAGATGGTAAATTTTATGTATATGTATTTTACCACTATTAAAATTTTGACAAAGAAGAAAGAAAAAATGAGAATATAACTTTTCTCATAGGGCTGTAGTAATGATTAAATGAATTAATATATATAAACATTCAATAGCTTTCAGGTATTATTAATCTCCTTTGGAAATTAACACAATTTTTGTCATGCTTGATTTGTAAATGTTTACTTAACTGGAATGAATTGACTGAACCTAGAGGTAGGACAAGTTTTATTCCTAATTATTTCAGATCTTAATTTAACTCAGCTTGTCCTCTGGAGGTTGCTGCGTAATTTCCTCAGTAAATTCCTGGGTTGTCTTTTCGTATGGTTTATGGTTTCCTTTGCTGTGCAAAAATTTTTTAGTTTAATTAAGTCCAATTTGTTTATTTTTGTTTTTATTTACATTACTCTGGGAGATGGATCAAAAAAGATATTGCTGAAATTTATGTCAGAGAGTGTTCTACCTATGTTTTCTTCAAAGAGTTTTATAGTGTCCAGTCTCAAAGATCTAAATGTGAGACTGGACACTATATCATCTTTGATTAGTGTTTTTATCATGAATGGATGTTGAATTTTGTCAATTTTTTTTTTTACGTCTACCGAGATGATCATGTGATTTTTATCCTTCCTTTTGTTAATGTGGTTTATTACACAGATTGATTTCTGGATATTGGCCAATCCTTGTATCCCTGGAATAAGCACACTTGATTATGGTGTATGATTTTTTTCACATATTTTTGAATTCGGTTTACTAATATTTTACTGAGGATATTTTATCTATATTCATGAGAGATATTGGTCTGTAATTTTCTTTTTTTTTGTAGTGTCTTTGCATGGTATTGGTATCAGGGTGATGGTGGCTTCATAGAATAAATTTGAGAGTGTTCCCTCCTCTTCAATTTTTTGGATTAGTTTGCAAAGGAGCAGTATTGTCTCTTCTTTATATTTTTGGTAGAATTTCCCTGTGAAGCTGTCCAGTCATGGATTTTGTTTGATGGGAGCTTTTTTTTGGTTATAAATTCAATTTTGCTACTAGTGATAGGTGTGTTCAAATTATCTATTTCTTCCTGATTCAGTCTTGGAAGTTTGTATTTTCCTACAAATTTATCCATTCCTTCTAGGTTGTACAATTTGTTGGCATATAACTGTTGGTAGTGTTCTCTTATGATTTTTTTGTATCTCTGTGGTATTGGTATTTTTCCTCTTTCAATTCTTTTTTGTTTATTGGGCTCTCCTCTCTCTTTTTCTTGATCAGCCTGGCTAAAGGCCTATCAATTTTTTATTTTTTCAAAAAAACAGTTTTTGGTTTCATTGATATTTTCTATTTTTTAAATCTCTATTTTATTTATTTCCTCTCTGATCTTTATTGTTTCTCTCCTGCTGACTTTGGGCTTTATTTGTTCTTTTTCTAACTCTTGGTGGTAGTTTAGGTTGTTTATTTGAGATTTTTCTTATTTCTTAAGGAAGGCCGGTATTGCTCTTCCCTCTTAGAACTGCTTTTCCTCTTAGAACTGCTTTTGCTGCTTCTCATAGATTTTGGTGTGTTTTGTTTCCATTTTCACTTGTCCCCAGGTATTTTCTGATTTTCTCTTTGATTTCTTCAGTGACTTATTGCTTTTTAGTTACATGTTGCTTTGTCTCCACATGTATGTGTTTTTTCCCAGTTTTCTTCCTGTAATTGATTTCTAGTTTCATACACTGGGGGGCAGAAAACAAGCTTGATTTAATTTCTATTCTCTTAAATTTGTTGAGACTTGTTTAGTGGCCTTGCATGTGATTTATCCTGGAGAAAGTTCTATGGACACTTGAAAAGAATGTATATTCTGCTGTTTTTTGGATGGAATGTCCAGTAGTATCTATTAAATTCAACTGGTCTAATATGTCATTTAAGATAATGTTTCCTAATTGATTTTCTGTCTGTTATGATCTATTTATGTAAGTGGGATGCTAACTTTTCCTACTATTATTGTATTATTGTCAATTTCTCCCTTTATGTCTGTTAATATTTATTTTATATATTTATGTGCTCCTATATTCAGTACATATATATCAACAAGTTTTGTTTCCTCTTCTTGTACTGATCACTGCATCATTATATAATGCCTTTCTTTGTCTTTTGTTATAGTCTATTTTGTCTAAGTATTGCTACCCTAGCTTCTTTTCATTTCCAATTGCATAAATATCATTTTCCATCCCCTCACTTTCAGTCTGTGTGTGTTTTTAGCTCTGAAGTGAGTCTCTTGTAAGCAATATGTAGATGGATCTTATTTTTTATCTAATCTGCCACCCTATGTGTTTTGAATGGAACATTTAGTCCATTGACATTTACAGTGATTATTTATAGGTATGTACTTATTGCCTTTTTTAAATATTAATTTTTATTGGAGTATAATTAACTTTTATTGGATATACAATGTTGTGTTAGTTTCTGCTATACAGAAAGTGAATCAGTTATACATATACATATGTCCACTCTTTTTTATATTCTTTTCCCATATAGGTCATTACAGAGTATTGAGTAGAGTTCCCTGTGCTATACTGTAGGTTCTTATTAGTTATCTATTTTATATATAGTAGTGTATATATGTCAATCCCAATCTCCCAGTTTATCCCTCCCCCCTTCCCCCTTGGTAGCCATAAGTTTGTTTTCTACATCTGTGACTCTATTTCTGTTTTGTAAATAAGTTCATTTGTACCATGTTTTTAGATTCCATATATAAGTGATATTATATGGTTTTGTCTTTCTGTGTCTGACTTACTTCACTCAGTATGACAGTCTCTAGGTCCATCCATGTCACTGCAAGTGGCATTTTTTTTTCTGTTTTATGGCTGAGTAATATTCCATTGTACATATGTACCATGTCTTCTTTATACATTCATCCGTCGATGAATATTTAGGTGGCTTCCATGTCCTGGCTATTGTAAATAGTGCTGCAATGAACATTGGGGTTCATTTTGTTACTTGTGTTTTGGTTGTTTTTGTAGATCTTTTCAGTGTTTTTCTTCTTCTTTTAGTTTCTTCCCTTGTGTTTTAATGATTTTTTATTGGTATTATTTTCCTTCTTCCTCTGTAGTTTTTGTGTATCTACTTTAGGTTTTATATTTCTGGTTACCATGGGGTTCATGTATTTTAAACTGGTAGTCATTCAAGTTCAAACACATTCTAAAACATCTACATTTTTTACTCCCTTTCCCCAGTTTTGTGTTTTTAATGTCATATTTTACAACTCCATGTTTATCCCTTCACTGTTTATTGTAGTTATAGTTGATTGTATAATTTTTTGTCTCATAATCCTTGTACTTTCTTATTTAAGTGGTTGATCCACAGCTTTTACTATATGTTTTTCCTTTACTACTGGGATTTTAACTTTTCTATGGAGTCTTACTTCTTGTTGTAGCCTTTTCTTTTCCATTTAGAGAAGTCCCTTTAATATTTCTTTTTTTTTGGTAGGTTTAGTATTGATTAACTCTTTTAGTTTGTGCTTGTCTGAGAGGTGATTTATGTCTCCTTCTATCCTAAATGAGAAACTTGCTGGGTGCAATAACCTAGATTGTAGGGTTTTCCCTTTCAGTACTTAAATATGTCATACCACTACCTTTCGGTCTGCAAAGTTTCTGCAGAAAAATCAACTTATAAACTTATGGGGGTTCCCTTGTATATACCTATTTGGTTTCCTCTGGCTGCCTTTAGAATTCTCTATTTAACTTTTGCTATTTTAATTATGATATGCCTTGATGGCCATCTTTTTTTGGACTCTTTGTAATTCCTGTACCTGGATATTCATTTCCTTCTTCAGGTTTGGGAAGTTTCAGCCATAAATTTATCTAATACATTTTCAACCCTTTTCTCTATCTCTTCTCCTTCTGGGGCCTCCTATTATACAGATGTTGTTATGCTTGATGTTGTCTCAGAGGTCGCTTTAACTTTTCTCATTTTTTAAAATTTATTTTTCTTTTTGCTGTTCTGATTAGGTGATTTCTATCAATCTTTCTTTCAGGTTACTTATGTGTTCTTCTGTATCAAATAGTCTGCTGTTAATTCTCCTAGTGTGTTTTTTATTTAAGCTGTTGTATTCTTCAGTTCAGACTGGTTCTTTTTTATATTTTCTAGTTTTTTTTTTTACATTTTATTGAAGTATAGTTGATTTACAATGTTTTGTTAATTTCTGCTGCACAGCAAAGTGAATAAATGAGTATTCTTTAGGATTAATAGTAATGCTTTGAAGCTTCCTTTCTAGAAACAAAAACTATTGTTTTAACTGCTTAGTGATATATATATATATATATATATATATATATATCATCATATATATATATTGAACTGAACTTTGTGGTGGTTTTAAACATTTTATTCAGAGCCAGCTATAATATGAACACTGAATAGGTCTCAACTTCTGAGACAGTAGGATTTTCAGAAGTTTAGAAATTCAAACTCATATCAAATCGAATATTTATTATTTTAAATGCTCTTAACCACTAAGGAAAATAAAACAATACCCAAATCTTCATTTTCTCATCTAGTAATGTTATGGGTGGGTATGTTAAAATCATTTAAATAAGTTAAAAAGAAGCTTACATCCAAAGGTTATTTCCACCGACTACTCTGGAAAATACCAGTATCTGGCATGAGTGGTTCTGGACTGTTCTGTCAAAGCATTCAGTAGAGTAGTGACAATCAACCTGCAGTTTGGATTGTCCTAGTATAAAAGTAAAATATATTCTCAGAAAAAGCAAGCTAAAATAATTTTTTTCTAGTTCCTTTTTAATATTCTCACTGTGTTCATCTATTCTTTTACTTAATTAAGTTAACATTCGTCACAGCAAAGGAAACCATAAACAAGACAAAAAGACAACCCTCAGAATGGGACAAAATATTTGCAAATGAATCAACGGATGAAGGATTAATCTCCAAAATACATAAAGCACATGCAGCTCAAAATTAAAAAAACAAACAACCCAATCCAAAAACGGGCAGAAGACCTAAATAGACATTTCTCCAAAGAAGACATACAGATGGCCAAGAGGCACATGAAAAGCTGCTCAACATCATCAATTGTTAGAGAAATGCAAATCAAAACTACAGTGAGGTATGACCTCACACCAGTTAGAATGGGTATCATCAGAAAATCTACAAACAACAAATGGTGGAGAGGGTGTGGGGAAAACGGAACCCTCTTGCACTGTTGGTGGGAATGTAAACTGATACAGCCAATATGGAGAACCATATGGAGGTTCCTTAAAAAACTAAAAATAGAATTACCATATGACCCAGAAATCCCACTACTGGGCATATACCCAGAGAAAACCATTACTCAAAAAGACACATGCACCCCAATGTTCATTGCAGCACTGTTTACAATAGCCAGGTCATGGAAGCAACCTAAATGCCCATCAACAGACGAATGGTTAAAGAAGATGTGGTACATATATACAATGGAATATTACTCAGCCATAAAAAGGAATGACATTGGGTCATTTGTTGAGACGTGGATGCATCTAGAGACTGTCATACAGAGTGAAGTAAGTCAGAAAGAGAAAAACAAATATCGTATATTGACACATATATGTGGAACCTAGAACATGGTACAGATGAACCGGTTTGCAGAGCAGAAATTGAGACACAGAAGTAGAGAAAAAAACGTATGGACACCAAGGGGGGAAAGCGGTGGGGGTGGGGAGTGGTGGTGTCATGTATTGGGAGATTGGGATTGACATGTATACACTGATGTGTATAAAATGGATGAATAATAAGAACCTGCTGTATAAAAAATAAATAAATAAAATAAAAAAAAGTGAACACTCTTATTACTATTGTTTTGAACTCTTTGTCAGTTTAATTGTTTCTGTTTCATTAGTGGTTTTTTCAGGGTTTTTCTCTTGTTCTTTCATTTGAAACAAATTACTCTGTCTTCTTATTTTGCTTAACTTTCTCTGTCTCTGTTAAATTAGGTGAAAGAGTTACTTATCCAAATCTTGAATTGGTGTCCTTGTGTGGGAGCATCCTTATACAGTCTGCATGTGCCCAGTGGCCTTGGTGAGAGAGCTGAATCTGATGTAAGTATGAGTCATGTCTTTTCCCAGTTTGTGCTGGCAGCTATCACCTTGGTAGGAGGTGGGGCTGCAGGTGAAGGGGCTAGAGCCAGAGCAAGGTGTGAGCTAGACACTCCCTTCTGCTCAGTGACCTACACCACCATATTGGTGGTGTGGGCCATTCCCAAGTTGCTGGAGTAGAAATTTTGAAGTTTGGGTTCAAGCTGGCTCCATTCCCCTTAGTGTTCGCTCTCCCTGCTTCCAGCAATGTCACTCTTGCCCCAGAGGTGAACAGGACTGAAGCAGGCATTTGTCATGTGTTGGGGCACAGGCTGTGGCTCTCCTATTACCATTCATTGTTCTGGACTGCTCTTAATCTGCTGCCTCCATGAGCACCAGCAATGACCACTCTTGCCCCATCCAGATGCCTTGCTATGTCCAACCCAAGTCTGTCCCCCCAAACTGAGCACTCCCCTTGGCTGCAACAGCACTTGCCCTAGTGTGGAGTTGCACTGTATAGTAAGAGGGGCCAGAGTGGGTACTAGGCATGGGTCATGCACAGGCTGCTCTAGTCCCTGCACCAGTCAGATTTCTGAATGTCTCCCAACCTGATGCCTTCAGGAGTGCAAGCAATGGCTGCCCTTGCCCTGTTCAGATGTCATGCCAGGTCCAAACCAACTCTGTGCCCTACAAATGTTCACTCTCTTTAGCTGCCACAGCCCTCAACCTAGTGTGGAGCTGCACTGTGGAAGAAGCAGGGCCAGAGTGGGTGCTCGGCTGGGGCTGGGGTGCACGCTTTGGTGTTTGCAGGAAACCAGCCAGAATCCCAGGCAATTTCAATTGGCTTTCTCTACTTTGTTTCAGGAGTAAGCAAGCGTGTGTGTGCTCTTCATGAGCAGAGTCTATGTTTCTTAAAGCCCTGTTTTCAGTCCCACTGGTTTTCAAACTAGCTAAGGGAACTCATCCTCCTGGTGTGACCCCAGGGCTGGGATACCCAATATGTGGTTCAAATTGCTCACTCCCCAGGGAGGATCTCTGAGCCCATGTAATCCCCCTCCTCTTCTGTGTCCCCTCCCAGGGGCACAGGTCCTGACCTGATCACTTCTCTTCCCTTCCCTGATACATGTGGATTTTTCCTGTAGCCTTGGTTGTATAAGAATCTTTCTGCCAGTCTCCATTTTGTTTTCAGGGAGAATTGCTCCCCATATGGATGTATTTTTGATGTGTTTGTGGGGGGAGGTGAGTTCTATATCCTCTTACTTTGCCATCTTGGTATCCCTCTCCTTTGCTCATTTTTAATTTTTTTTGTTGTTGTTCTAGAAGTTCTTTATATATCCTTGATGTTAACCCTTAATCAGATATATGATGTGTAAATATTTTCTCTCATTCCATAGAGTGCCTTTTCACTGTGTTGATTGTTCCCTTTGATGTACCAAAGTTTTGAATTTTGATGTAGTCTAATTTATCAATTTTTTCCTTCTTGCCTTTGCTTTTGGTGTCATATCCAATAAATCACTGACAAATCCAATGCCATGAAACATTTCCATTATGTTTTCTTCTAAGAGTTTTACAATTTTAAGTCTTATGTTTAGGTGAAGTTAATTTTTGTATATGTTGTAAGGTAAGGGTAAAACATCATTCTTTTGCATGTGGATATCCAATTTTTCAATCACCATTTGTTGAAAAGACTGTTCTTTCCTCATTGAATGTTTTTTTTTTCCCCAGAGATTTCAATTAGCTTTATTAGTGCATCATGATGCCTTCCCCAGCCAATCAGCATTCAAGGTTAACCTAGAGCCAATTTTCTTCTCCTGGACTTTATTTTTTTTTAACTTTTAAATTTTATTTAATTTATTTTTTTATATAGCAGGTTCTTATTCATTATCCATTTTATACATATTAGTGTATATATGTCAATTCAATCTCCCAATTCATCACACCACGAACAACCCCCTGTCACTTTCCCCCCTTGGTGTCCATACGTTTGTTCTCTACATCTGTGTCTCAATTTCTGTACTGCAAACCAGTTCATCGCTACCATTTTTCTAGGTTCCACATATATGCGTTAATATACAATATTTGATTTTCTCTTTCTGACTTACTTCACTCTGTATGACAGTCTCTAGATCCATCCATGTCTCTACAAATGACCCAATGTCGTTCCTTTTTATGGCTGAGTAATATTCCATTGTATATGTGTACACATCTTTATCCATTTGTCTGTCGATGGGCATGTAGTTTGCTTCCATGTCCTGGCTATTGTAAATAGTGCTGCAATGAACATTGGGGTGCATGTGTCTTTTTGAATTATGGTTTTCTCTGGGCATAGGGCCAGTAGTGGGATTTCTGGGTCATATGGTAATTCTATTTTAGTTTTTTAAGGAACCTCCATACTGTTTAACATAGTAACTGTATCGATTTACATTACCACCAACAGTGCAAGAGGGTTCCCTTTTCTCCACACCCTCTCCAGCATTTGTTGTTTGTAGATTTTCTGATGATGCTCATTCTAACTGGTGTGAGGTGGTATCTCATTGTAACTTTGATTTGCATTTCTCTCATAATTAGTGATGTTGAGCAGCTTTTCATGTGCTTCTTGGTCATCTGTATGTCTTCTTTGGAGAAATGTCTATTTAGGTCTTCTGCTCATTTTTGGATTGGGTTGTTTGTTTTTTTAAATACTGAGCTGTCTGAGCTGTTTATATATATTGGAGATTAATCCTTTGTCCATTGATTCATTTGCAAATGTTTTCTCCCATTCTGAGAGTTGTCTTTTCGTCTTGTTTGTAGTTTCCTTTGCTGTGCAAAAGCTTTTAAGTTTCATTAGGTCCCATTTGTTTATTATTGTTTTTATTTCCATTACTCTAGGAGGTGGATCAAAAAAGATCTTGCTGTGATTTATGTCAAAGAGTGTTCTTCCTATGTTTTCCTCTAAGCGTTTCACAGTGTCCAGTCTTACATTTAGGTCTCTAATCCATCTTGAGTTTATTTTTGTGTATGGTGTTAGGGAGTGATCTAATTTCATTGTTTTACAGGTAGCTGTCCAGTTTTCCCAGCACCACTTATTGAAGAGACTGTCTTTTCTCCATTGTATATCCTTGCCTCCTTTGTCATAGATTAGTTGACCATAGGTGCATGGGTTTATCTCTGGGCTTTCTATCCTGTTCCATTGATCTATATATCTGTTTTTGTGCCAGTACCATATTGTCTCGGTTACTGTAGCTTTGTAGTATAGTCTGAAGTCAGGGAGTCTGATTCCTCCAGCTCTGGTTTTTCCCTGAAGACCGTTTTGGCTGTTCACGGTCTTTTGTATCTCCATACAAATTTTAAGATTTTTTGTTCTATTTCTGTAAAAAATGCCATTGGTAATTTGATAGGGATTACATTGAATCTGTAGATTGCTTTGGATGGTATAGTCATTTTCACAATATTGATTCTTCCAATCCAAGAACATGGTATAGCTCTCCATCTGTTTGTATCATCTTTAATTTCTTTCATCAGTGTCTTACAGTTTTCTGCATACAGACCTTTTGTCTCCTTAGGTAGGTTTATTCCTAGGTATTTTATTCTTTTCTTGAAATGCTAAATGGGAGTGTTTCCTTAATTTCTCTTTCAGATTTTTCATCATTAGTGTATAGGAATGCAAGAGATTTCTGTGCATTAATTTTGTATCCTACAACTTTACCAAATCCATTGATTAGCTCTAGTAGTTTTCTGGTGGCATCTTTAGGATGCTCTATGTATAATATCATGTCATCTGCAAACAGTGACCGTTTTATTTCTTCTTTTCCAATTTGTATTCCTTTTACTTCTTTTCTTTCTCTGATTGCCGTGGCTATGACTTTCAAAACTATGTTGAATAATAGTGGTGAGAGTGGACATCTTGTCTTGTTCCTGATCTTAGAGGAAATGCTTTCAATTTTACACCATTGAGAATGATGTTGGCTGTGGGTTTGTCGTATATGGCCCTTATTATATTGAGGTAGGTTCCCTCTATGCCCACTTTCTGGAGAGTTTTTATCATAAATGGTGTTGAATTTTGTCAAAAGCTTTTCCTGCATCTATTGAGATGATCCTATGGTTTTTATTCTTCCATTTGTTAAGATGGTGTGTCACATTGATTATTTGCATATATTGAAGAATCCTTGCATCCCTGGGATAAATCCCACTTGATCATGGTGTATGATCTTTTTAATGTGTTCTTGGATTCTGTTTGCTAGAATTTTGTTGAGGATATTTACATCTATATTCATCAGTGGTATTGGTCTGTAATTTTCTTTATTTTAGTATCTTTGTCTGGTTTTGTTTTCAGGGTGATGGTGGCCTCTTAAAATGAGGTTGGGAGTGTTCCTTCCTCTGCAATTTTTTGGAAGATTTTGAGAAGGATGGGTGTTAGCTCTTCTCTAAATGTTTGATAGAATTCACCTGTGAAGCCATCTGGTCCTGTACTTTTGTTTGTTGGAAGGTTTTAATCACAATTTCAATTTCATTACTTGTGATTGGTCTGTTCATATTTTCTATTTCTTTCTGGTTCAGTCTTGGAAGGCTATACCTTTCTAAGAATTTGTCCATTTCTTCCAGGTTGTCCATTTTATTGGCATAGAGTTGCTTGTGGTAGTCTCTTAGGATGCTTTGTATTTCTGCGGTGTCTGTTGTAACTTCTCCTTTTTCATTTCTAATTTTATTGATTTGAGTCCTTTCCCTCTTTTTCTTGATGAGTCTGGCTAATGGTTTATCAATTTTGTTTATCTTCTCAACAAACCAACTTTTAGTTTTATTGATCTTTTCTATTGCTTTCTTCATTTCTATTTCATTTATTTCTGCTCTGATTTTTATTATTTCTTTTCTTCTACTAACTTTGCGTTTTGTTTGTTCTTCTTTCTCTAGTCCCTTTAGGTGTAAGTTTAGATTTTTTATTTGAGATTTTTCTTTTTTTTTTGAGGTAGGATTGTATTGCTATAAACTTCCCACTTAGAACTGCTTTTGGTGCATCCCATAGGTTTTGGATCGTCGTGTTTTCATTGTCATTTGTCTCTAGGTATTTTTTGATTTCCTCTTTGATTTCTTCAGTGATCTCTTGGTTATTTAGTAATGTAAGGTTTAGCCTCTATGTGTTTGTGTTTTTTACGTTTTTTTCCCCTCTAATTGATTTCTAATCTCATAGCATTGTGGTCAGAAAAGATGCTTGATATGATTTCAATTTTCTTAAATTTACTGAGGCTTGATTTGTGACCCAAGATGTGATCTATCCTGGTGAATTTTCTGTGCGCACTTGAGAAGAAAGTGTAATCTGCTGTTTTTGGATGGAATGTCCTATAAATATCACTTAAATCTATCTGGTCTGTTGTGTCATTTAAAGCTTGTGTTTCCTTATTAATTTCCTTTTGGATGATCTGTCCCTTGGTGTAAGTGAGGTGTTAAAATCCCCTACTAATAATGTGTTGCTGTCGATTTCCTCTTTTATAGCTGTTAGCAGTTGCCTTATGTATTGAGGTGCTCCTATGTTGGGTGCATATATATTTATAATTGTTATATCTTCTTCTTGGATTGATCCCTTGATCATTATGTAGTGTCCTTCCTTGTCTTTTGTAACATTCTTTATTTTGAAATCTATTTTATCTGATATGAGTATTGCTACTCCAGCTTTCTTTTGATTTCCATTTGCTGGGAATATCTTTTTCCTTCCCCTCACTTTACATCTTTATGTGTCCCTAGGTCTGACGTGGGTCTCTTGTAGACAGCATATATATGTGTCTTGTTTTTGTATCCATTCAGTGAGCCTGTGTCTTTTAGTTGGAGCATTTAATTCATTCACGTTTAAGGTAATTATCAATATGTTTATTCCTATGACCATTTTTTTAATTGTTTTGGCTTTGTTTTTGTAGGTCCTTTTCTTCTCTTGTGTTTCCTACTTAGAGAAGTTCCTTTAGCATTTGTTGTAGAGCTGGTTTGGTGGTGCTGAATTCTCTTACCTTTTGTTTATCTGTAAAGCTTTTGATTTCCCCATCGAATCTGAATAAGATCCTTGCCAGGTAGAGTAATCTTGGTTTTAGGTTCTTCCCTTACATCACTTAAGTATGTCATGCCACTCCCTTCTGGCTCGTAGAGTTTCTGCTGAGAAATCAGCTGTTAACCTTATGGGAGTTCCCTTGTATGTTATTTGTCGTTTTTCCCTTACTGCTTTCAATAATTTTTCTTTGTGTTTAATTTTAGCCAATTTGATTTCTATGTGTCTCGGCGTGTTTCTCCTTGGGTTTATCCTGTATGGGACTCTGCATTTCCTGGACTTGGTGGCTCTTTCCTTTCCCATGTTAGGGAAGTTTTCGACTATAATCTTTTCAAATATTTTCTCAGGTCCTTTCTCTCTCTCTTCTCCATCTGAGACCCCTATAATGCAAATGTTGTTGCCTTTAATGTTGTTCCAGAGTTCTCTTAGGCTGTCTTCATTTCTTTTCATTCTTTTTTCTTTATTCAGTTCTGCAGCAGAGAATTCCACCATTCTGTCTTCCAGGTCACTTATCCATTCTTCTGCCTCAGTTTTTCTGGTAGTGATTCCTTCTAGTGTGTTTTTCATTTCAGTTATTGTATTGTTCATCTCTGTTTGTTTGTTCTTTAGTTCTTCTAGGTCTTTGTTAAACATTTCTTGCATCTTCTCTATCTTTGCCTCCATTCTTTTTCCGAGGTCCTGGATCATCTTCACTATCAGTATTCTGAATTCTTTTTCTGGAAGGTTTCCTATCTCCACTTCATTTAGTTGTTTTTCTGGGGTTTTATCCTGTTCCTTCATCTCCTACATAGCCCTCTGCCTTTTCATTTTGTCTATCTCTCTGTGAATGTGGTTTTTGTTCCACAGGCTGCAGGATTGTAGTTCTTCTTGCTTCTGCTGTCTGCCCTCTGGTGGATGAGTCTATCTAAGAGGCTTGAGCAAGTTTCCTGATCGGAGGGACTGGTGGTGGGTTGAGCTGGCTGTTGCTGTGGTGGGCAGAGCTCACTAAAACTTTAATCCGCTTGTCTGCTGATGGGCAGGGCTGGATTCCCTCCCTGTTGATTGTTTTGCCTGAGGCGGCCCAACACTGGAGCCTACCCTGGCTCTTTGGTGGGGCTAGTGGCGGACTGTGGGAGTGCTCAAGCCACGGAGTACTTTGCAGAGCTTCTGCTGCCAGTGTCCTTGTCCTCATGCTGAGACACTGCCACCCCCTGCCTCTGCAGAAGACCTTCCAACACTAGCAAGTAGGTCTGGTTCAGTCTCCTATGGGGTCACTGCTCCTTCCCCTGGGTCCCAATGCACAAACTACTTTGTGTGTGCCCTCCAAGCGTGGAGTCTCTGTTTCCCCCAGTCCTGTTGAAGTCCTGAAATCAAATTCCACTAGTCTTCAAAGTCTGATTCTCTAGGAATTCCTATTCCAGTTGCTGGACCCCCAGGTTGGGAAGCCTGACATGGGGTTCAGAACCTTCACTCCAGTGGGTGGACTTCTGTGGTATAAGTGTTTTCCAGTCTAAGCGTCACCCTCCCAGCAGTTATGGGATTTGATTTTATTGTGATTGAGCCCCTCCTACCCTCTCATTGTGGCTTCTCCTTTGTCTTTGGATGTGGGGTATCTTTTTTGGTGAGGTCCAGTGTCTTCCTGTCAATGATTGTTCAGCAGTTAGTTGTGATTCCGGTGCTCTCACAGGAGGGAGTGAGAGCATGTCCTTCTACTCTGCCATCTTGAACAAAATCCTCATTGAATGCTCTTAACATCCTTGTCAAAAAACGTTAGACCATATATGTCAGGGTTTATTTATGGACTCTCTGTTACGTTGACTTATGTATCTCTCTTTATGGCACTACTACACTATTTTGATTACTTTAACTTTGCAGTGAGTTGGAATCAGGAAGTGTGATACTTCCATCTTTGTTCTTCTTTTTCAAGATTATTTTGGTAATTTGGTTTCCCTTGAGATTCCATATGAGTTTTAGCATGAAATTTTCTATTTCCAGAAAGAACAGCATTAGGATTTTGATAGGGTTTACAATGAAGTCATAGATTGCATTAGATAGTAATGATATGTTTACAATATTATGTCTTCCAGTCCATGAACACAGGATATCCTTCTATGTATTGGAATCTTCTTTAATGTCTTTCAGCAATGTTTTATAGTTTTCAGTGTATAAGTCTTTTGCCTCCCTGGTTAAATTTATTTTTATGTTTTTTATTCTTTTTGATTTTTTTCAATAGAATAGTTTCCTTAATTTCCTTTTCAGATTATTCATTGTTAGTGTGTAGAAATGCAATAATTTTTGTTTGTTGATTTTGTGGCCTGTAATTCTCCTAAATCCATTTGTAAGTTGTAACAATTTTTTAAATTTGTTTTTGTGGAGCCATTAGGGTTTTCTCCATATAAGTAATACAAGTGTGTGAAAAGAGACACTTTTACTTCTTCCTTTCAAATTTGGATGACTTTTATTTCTTTTGCTTGCCCAATTGCTCTGGCTAAGACTTCCAGTACTATGTTGAGTAGAAGTGGTGAAAGCAGATATCCTTGTCTTGTTCTTTATCTTAGAGGGAAAATTTCAGTCCTTCACTATGGAGTATGATGTTAGCTGTGAGCTTTTTGTATATGGCTTTTATTATGTTGAGGCATTTTCCTTCCATATTTAGTTTGTTAAGTATTTGGGTTTTGTTTATTTTCTCTAATATTTTTCTATTCTCTATTTTGTCTCTGCTATAATCTTTATTGTTTCCTTTCTTTTTCTAGCTTTGAGTTTAGTTTGTTCTTCTTTATTTCCTTAAGGTGTAAATGTTGATCATTAATTTGATATTATTATTCTATTTTATATAAACATTTACAGCTACACATTGCCCTCTTAGACTGCTTTTGCTCTATCCCATGGGTTTTGGTATGTTGTGTTTTTGTTTTCATTTGTTTCAATATATTTTTAAAATTCCCTTGTGATTTCTTTTTTGACCCATTGATTGGTTTTATTTATTTATTTGTTTGTTTATTTGTTTGTTTGTTTTTGGCTGTGTTGGTTCTTCATTGCTGTGTACAGGCTTTTCTCTAGTTGTGGTGAGTGGGGGCTACTCTTTTGTGGTGCATGGGCTTCTCATTGCGGTGGCTTCTCTTGTTCTGGAGCACAGACTCTAGGTGTGTGGGCTTCAGTAGTTGTGGCATGCAGGCTCAGTAGTTGTGGCTCCTGAGCTCTAGGGCGCAGGCTCAGTAGTTGTGGTGCACAGGCTTAGTTGCTCCGCAGCATGTGGGATCTTCCTGGACCAGGGCTCAAACCCGTGTCCCCTGCATTGGCAGGCAGATTCTTAACCACTGCGCCACCAGGGAAGTCCCCACTGATTGTTTAAGAATGTATTAATTTCTACTTATTGTGGATTTTTTCAGTTTTCCTTCTGCTACTGATTTCTAGTTTCAATCCCTTGTAATCTCAAAAGACACTTTGTATGAGGTTAATCTTTTTAAATTCATTAAGACTAGTTCTGTGGCCTAACATATGGTCTATTCTGGAGACTGTTCCATGGACACTTGAAAAAAAATGTGTCCTGTCCTATCATTGGGTGGAATGGTCTGTATTGTTCATCCATCTTTATACATTAAAAGAATGTCCACTGTTTTCTTTGAAAAGTTAATCATTTTGTTTTTTGATATTTCACTAAATTTCTTTTTTTTTTTTTTTTTTTTTAAACTTTGGGTTTATTTATTTATTTATTTATTTATTTATTTATTTATTTATGGCTGTGTTGGGTCTTCGTTTCTGTGCAAGGGCTTTCTCTAGTTGCGGCAAGTGGGGGCCACTCTTCATCGCGGTGCGCGGGCCTCTCATTATCGCGGCCTCTCTTGTTGCGGAGCACAGGCTCCAGATGCGCAGGCTCAGTAATTGTGGCTCACGGGCTTAGTTGCTCCGCGGCATGTGGGATCTTCCCAGACCAGGGCACGAACCTGTGTCCCCTGCATTGGCAGGCAGATTCTCAACCACTGCGCCACCAGGGAAGCCCTCACTAAATTTCTTATTGATTGACATTATTATTTTGTTTTGCATTCTGAAGAAAACAGCAAGTTGCCATTTCAGTTGGCAACTGACCTTTTATTTTTGAAAATTATCAGTAATAAATTAACCACAGCCATTTCAAGTTTTTTGTCATCTACAAAAGTTTTTGTATTATTCTGTTGCTTCACCAAAAATGTTTCCAGTCAGATGAGTTTTTTATCTTTAATAAAGAAAATCTGTCTCAGAACACAGGCTTATGATAGCATTGCTTATGTAACTTTGACACTATTCCAGAGGATGTCAGGATTTCCAGAATTCTAGTAGAGAATCAGATGGGTTCATGAGAATGCTAAACCCAAGATCAATCAGAAGAATAATCTACTGCATTGGACTCAATTAACATTGGGATGAGGAATAATTTTGGATTTTGTTTGGAATATTGTTGATATTTAATGTTCTATCTTCTGGATATATAAGAAACTCCTTTCCCTTTTCTTTTTATAACCCATAGCAATTCATTAGACTATACTTTTATAAACAGAAATAAAACATTTGTAAGTGATATCTTTTTCTTTCTGCCTAACTCCCCCAGAATTTGAAAATTATTATTGACTAGTCTTATTTTCATGGCAATATAATTATGTGCATTATATATTATATATATATAATATGTATATATTATGTATATTATGTATTTTGTGTATATATATATATATATATATATATTATGTTCAAGAAGAACCTGTCTTCCTTGTAACTAGTATATAATTGGAAACAGTGGTTATGTAACCAAGACATTGACTAGAATGCCATATTTGAGAATGATGTTTATATAATCAGAGATGATCAAATACTTATAGGAATCTAAGGTTGACTTTATTGAGCCAATTCTTACAAAGCTCTCTTTGGAAAACTGGCCTGGCATCTGGTTTACATGGTTCCCTGCTTTTCACATAAGAAAGGTCACTTCCTGGCAAGTCTAGGAAAGTTTTAGAGTATTTGGGGAACCATGAAAAGAAGAATTTGCCCCAATTTATAGGTACTACAGTTGAAATCTTGTAGTGAGTTCTTGGTTTGGCTTTCTAGCCTCAGGAGAGTTTTAAAAAAGTCTAATCTGTAATTTTAGCAAAGCAAATCTAAGAAAGCTTATGTGGTATAGTAACAATTCTTGTTCCAGCTATGTAAATAATTAGACTAAATCTAATGTGATAGATCAGTCTTATTTTGTGAGCAAAGATAATCTTTCTTTGAGACTATTTTGATCAAAGAGAGAGGGGTGACACCTTTTGAGAAACATTTTCTGCTTCAGTGAAAAATGATTCATTGTTTATAGAAGGCCCTTGGGTTGTTTATAATCCAGCCATGTTCGCTGCCTTTGAGCTATTTTGCAAATCTTTGTAAATTGTAGGTAACTAATAGATATGTAAATTGAATACCTTCAGGTTCAGATTTAATTACCTCCCCTCCCAGTTGGGAAACCACTTTGCCTCCTTTTATAATTTACCTCAACATTCCTTTAATCCATATGAATCTGTGTTATATTGACTTTGCCTTTGAACAGGTTATAACGTCTGCCATGTTTCCCCATTGAATGAGTAAAATAAAATACCACTTGTTCATTTTTATATTTGTATGAGAGTCATGATTTTACCTTTTTCCAAAAATTATCTTTTGACAGATTGAATAAATTATAAATAAACCATCAAAAATGGCTCAAAACTAACTTTTCACTAATATATCCTTTCAGACCTTTTGAATTTTTGTACTGTATATGCCTATTTACTGTTCGAATGATAGCATTTCAGAATTTAAAAAATTTATAATTGCCAAAAGAATGTTTCTGTCCCCAATCCAGTAAACCTTCATACATACATACACACACATATATGTGTGTATATATATAATATTTATATATTTATATAAATTTAATATATATTTAATATGATTTACTATAACAAAAATAATACAAATAAAAAGTATATATATAAAATTTTCCCTTGGTGAAGCCCATTCATTTGAAAGCAAGTTCCACTGTGGCAGTTAACCACTAACTGCTTCAGCAAGTCTCTTTAAAAGCAAGAACTCAAGGGAACATAGTAAGAGTTCTGCTAGATGTTTAGGAATAATGATTGGGCTAAACTTGTTTCTCTCTATTTTGTCCCTTAACAAGCTAAAGAAAGTGGACTTTGTTGACCTAAAACAAAGAGCCTGCCTGTTATTTCTATAGCAAAAAATGGGTTTATTCAGGATCAGCAAAGAATTACAATTTAGAGTCTGAAACCATGGCTGGCCATGTGCAAGTTTGCCATGACAAGGAGAGAAAAACTCTTTTAAAGAACTGGGGGGAGAAAAGAGTACTATAGTAAACACAGTCCATTGGAAGAATTGAGAGGTCGAAGTATAGTGGCTTTTCACTGGTTGAGTTATGACAATCTCTTGCCAGGGAAGAAGAGTACATCCTTCTTCTTCCTGTTGGACTTTGCTATTGTCCTAGGATGTGAGAGCTCCCCCATCTGTCCTCCTGATTCTATTTTAATTACAGTTCTGTTTACTAATATTCACATTTCCCCCCTTTGATCAAGGTTGTTCCCTGAAGGCATCAATGATCAAGAGTCAGGTTTTCCAGTTTCAGCAGCTTTTTGTCCCTCAATGCCAGGAAGGAACTTCCCTGGGTGTAGTGTCCCATGGCAGAGGGAAAGTGAACAGATTGAAACTTATTGAGGTCACATGTGAGTGACAAGGAGGAGTAGGAGGGAGAACTCACAGACACTTTTTACCTAAAGCTCATATGTTATTGAGATCATAGACATTGGAGATCATCTGAAACATTATGTCATCATCAAAGATTTGGTGACAAACTTCCAACAGGCCTGGCTGGATATCTTAGGAAAGCTGTCTAATCAGATGTCATCTACTTCAATTCCAGGAAACACTTACTTTCAGGTCACCAGATGACGGGAAGTTATAATCAGGTTTGGTGCTATCTTTAGGTGTATCATCTCTATTCCCCGGAGTTTGGTGACACAGAGGTTGGTTAGAAGTACCTGATATAGGCTTTTCCAGTGAGGTTGAAGAGAGTCCTTCTGGAGGTGTCTTTTCCAATAGACAATATCTCCAGTTTACAAGGTATGATGCTAAAGGTCTTCATCTCCTGAGAGTGTACTGTGAAAAGATTGATCTACCAAAGCATGATTATTTTTAATAGAAGTAATTGTACCTTTTCAATATTGGAGGCTAGCTCTTTTAATCAGTTGTGGGTCAAAAGAGGCAGGAGCCAAGTGCATTGGGCAGCATGTGACTATCTCAAAGGGTGAGAGTTTATGAGTTCCAAAAGGCATGGATCTAAGATTTAGAAAGACCAATGGCAATGCTTTTGGCCAAAGTATTTGGAAGGTCTCTACCAATTTTTCCAATTGAGTTTTAAAAATGCTGTTACTGCATTCAATTAAACCAGATTATTGAGAGTAGTAAGTAGGTGAAAGTGTTGTAAAGACTGGCCAAACAGCACAGACTTGTTGAAGTACCTGACCAGTCAGATAGGTTCCTCAATCATTATGAAGTTCTTGAGGAGTTCCCCAGGTAGGGATAATCTTTTTCAAAAGGAATTTAACCTCAGAAGAGGCAGTAGCCTATCTGCAAAGAAGGCTTAAGTCCTGTCTGAAAATATATAGACCATGACTAAAACTTATTTATATCAATTAGATGGAGGAAGTTGTATGAAATCCACTTGCCAGACCTCAAATGGCCCATTAGGCAGTTTAAAATTTCCAGGAGCAGTATGAACAGGCTGCCCTGGGTTGTACCTCAAACAAGTGGAACAAGTGAGGTAGGCACATTTTGTGGCCTTGTTAATGTTTCCCCACCAATACTGATTCATGAATGCTATCATTTTGTCAGCAGACCAATGGTTTAATACATGTACAGTGGTGAGGAGTGGAAATTTTAGAGTCTCTGGTGGGATTGGGTTATTATTTTGTCCAAACCAGAGATTCCTCTTTTTATTCAACCAAAAATTGTTGAATTTCCAATCTTGTTTTTCCTTTTCTAAGGTCAATTGTTGGGCTTCTATAGCCATTTTTTGGAAGTTATCATTTGGGAAAATATCACTTTGGACCATAACAGAGGTTTGGCTGCTGTTTGTTCCTTTAAGAGCAGCATTTCTTGTAGAAATGTCAGCAAGGTGATTTCCTTTAGCTTCCAGACAGTCAAGTTTAGAATGCCCCGAAATCTGAATAACTGTGAAGATGGCAGATAAAAGTATTGCATCCAATAATTCCTGAACAAAGGGGCTATTTTTAAGCGTGTTTTCATTGGAAGTAAGGAAGCCATGTTGCTTCCATAACACTCCAAAATCATTAATTACTCCAAAAGAATATCTACTATCAGAATAAATATTGGTAGTTTTGCCTTGGCTAAAGTACAAGCCTGTGTACAAGTGTATAATTCAGTCTGTTGGGCCAAAGTAGCCATAAGTAAAGGTCCTGCCTCAACAATATAAAAAAAGTTGCAAATAGCACACCCAGCACAATATTTACCATTGCCACCTTTTAAATAAGAACCATCAGTGAACCATCAGAAGTCAGGATTACTCAAAGAAGTTCCCTGCAGATTATCACTAGGAGTCAGGAGGTGATGTGTCAGCATTAAGCAGTTGTGAGGGACTTTGTTGGTGATGGAGGGGAGAAGAGTAGCAGGGTTAAGGTTATTACAACATGAAAGAGTTATGTGAGGAGCAGTTAACTTAAGGCCTTCAAAATAGGAGGTGAGGTGGCTGACAGAGGAATGTTGAGTGTAATGAGAATTCAGGAGGGCTTCTACTGCATGAGGTACAACAATGGCTAAAGAGGATACCACGATTACTTTTTTGGTGGCCTCAGTCAAAAGGGCAGTGGCAGTAATGGCTCTAAAGGAAGGGGGTATCCCTGTGCCACATGGTCTAGTTGCTAGATATAATACTCTATGGGTCAATGGTGGTCCCTTTGTTTTGGGGTAAGTATCCCAAGGGCATTCCCTTCTTTTTTGTATACAAAAAGGAGAAAGAGAATATGATCATTGGGAAGCCCAAGGGTAGGTGGGTTTATTAAACTCTCCTTTAAGGCCTTAAAGGCTATGTTGTCCAGTATTTCCCATAAAATTGGGTCAGTGTTTTTGTTCTTTAGTAAAGCATAAAGAGGTTTGGCCATAACAGAGAAATTTGAAATCCAATTTTGGTAATAATCAACTAGCCCAAGAAAACCTCATAGTTGGTGCTTAGTTTTGGGTTTTGGGAAACCTAGGACACCATGAAGTCTATCTAAATTTAGGTGTAGCCCTTGTTCTGATATCAGATACACTAAATATCAAACCTTGGTTTGGGGAAACTGCAATTTTTCTTTGGTGACCTTATGTCCCTTTAAGGCATACCTTTAGTAAGGGGATCCTGTGTTCTTGTGAGGAGGCTTGAGAAGGAGAGCAAGGAAGCAAATCATCCAGATATTGCTACAAGGTAGAACCTGTAGGGAACTTTATATCATCCAGATCATTCCTCAAGATTAGTGAGAAATAAGAAGGACTCTCAGTAAAACCCTGAGGCATTACTGTCCAAGTGAATTGTTTTTCTTCCCAAGTGAAAGCAAAAGGTATTGGCTAGCTTCAACTGGAATACAAGAATGTCTTCCATAAATCAGTTGCAGTAAAGAAATTACATGTGGTGGGAATGAATGTTAGTAAAGTATGAGGATTCAGAACAACAGGGTGTTGAATGATAACAATCATTTTTTTATTGTTCTGAAGTCCTAGATAAGCGTCTACCCTTTACACTTTCTCACTGGTAAAATAGGAGAATCATAGGGGTTAGTATAAGAGATAATGTGACCTTGAGCCTTGTAATCTTCTATTATGTGCTTTATACCTTGAAGGGACTTGTTTACTTATAGGGTATTGATTAATTCTGGGGAGAGGTTTTGTGGGATCTATTTGAATCTTGATGGAAGGTGATTTTGCCCGTAAAGAGCATGGTAGTTGATTCAACAGGGATAAATAATCAGTGTTTCTAGAATCAGATCTAGTATCATCAGAGATGAAACAAATATAATATTTCAAAGAACATTTTAATTCACCTGGTTGGCTGCTTTGATGACTACTGTCAAATTCTAGAATTATTTCTCCCTTTCAGGAGACGGAAATTCTGGCATGTTACTTCTCTAAGAAATCTTGGCCTAATAAATGGATAGAGGTGAGGCAGGGGCTGCTTTATGTTAGTGGGCTGAACACTGAAAGTGTGGCTTCAGTGTCAATTAGGACTGGAAGAGATTTATCCACAAACTGGAGAAATGTTTCTCCAAGTTGATGAGGAGGGAAGATTGGGAAGAGCTCCTGTAGTGCCTCAGTGTCCCATCATTGAGAATTAGGAGGATGTTGGAAAGCTGGTTAGAGGCTGAAGGTGCCTAAAGCACTTACATTTTTAGCAATCTATTTTCCAATGTCTTGGCTCTTTGCAATAATAGCAGAAACTAGGAAGGATTTTGGTTTGTTTGGGAGCCTTCATTTGATGGATCTGAGGAGTAAGAATTTTGGCTGTCTTCATTTACATGACACATCTAGAGTACAATAGAGCTGGTTTGCAAGATTAACTAAATCTGGAGTGGACATAGTTCCCCATTCCATCCTGGTCCTTTTACACTAGATGGGAAAGATTCATTTTAGCACATTAATAAACATAGAGTTAAAAGTTACCAAGGTTGAATCAACATCTGAAGGAAGACCGAACTTTTCTTTAAAAACAATCTGAAGTCAATTGTAATAGTCACAAACAGATTTTTGTATGCAAACCTGGAATTTTGTTCCAATCAATAGGTCTTGGAGAAGCCCTAGGTATGGCCCAATGAAGTCACCTAGTGATTGCCCAAGTCTGGTCTCCAGTTGTAATTCTAGAGACCTTTCAGGATTTTCGCAATTAGGGGTCTTCATCCAATGCTGGGCCTGGCCTTCCCTAACAAGCATATGAACTAGCTGATGTAAGTCAGAGAAACCAGGTTGATAAGTTTGAGTGACTATATTAAATTCCTCAGCAAATCTGTGAGGATCTTTGGTTACTTGAGAGCATCTTTGCAGTTCAGCTTTAGTCCATGGAATATAAGAAATTAAGGATTTAGCTCCTGTGTCCTCAGAAGGCTTAATTTTAAAGAGACAAGTTCTGATTGGATCAGAGAAAAAGTGTAGATCGGGGGAGAGTTTCAGGGAAAGAGGAAAATTTGGTGAGAGAATTAACATGAGGGAACTAAGGGCATAGAGGAAGTACTGGCAATATAGAAAGAAAGGAGGCAGGGCCTGAGCACAAGCAGCTGGGGTAGAGGATGAAGATGGAGCCAGAGTTGGAGCATGAGACAAAAGAACTGGGGAGGAGGAGCATGAAGCTTTGGAAGCCACCTTATCTTTCTTTAACCATTTATTTGCCTCAGTTAATCTTAAAACCTCATTTTTCAGAGGCAAGTTTTGGCTCCTGATAATGTTTGGAAGCCTCAAAATACCAATGAAATATGCATACTATTCAATTTTGGAAATTTTAGAGCTATGGTTGCCCAATTCAATTTTAAGGAAAGTAAGTTTGGGGATTTCAAAAGCTCCCCATAATGGCTTTTGATGTTCTAAATTTCTTTTGGTTAGGTCTGTCCATTTAGTTATAAATGTGCGTGAGAAAGGACTATGGTGTTAAACATAAAATCGGCCAGGATCCCTGTAAAGGGGGAGCGCCCTCAAAATATTTAGATAACTGGAATCTCATTTCTCACAAGTTTTTCTTTGTTGTAGAGTAAAAGAATAATTTTCAATAGCCTAAACAGATCAAGCAGCTTGAACAGCTTGGAACTCAAACAGCTAAAATAGCTCAAACAGCTTAAACAGCTCAAACAGCATGCAGGCCTAATACCAGCTAGTTCTAAGGGAACAGTCTAGTCCCCAAGGAGTCAGCTGAAGGTTACACAGCAGAGCTGAAATGGAACAGCCCAATTTTGGAAGAGTCAGGCTGAAGGCTTAACAGTGCAGTTCCAGTAGAAAAGCCCCTATTCCAAAAGGAATGAGGTAAAGGTTAGCCAGTTTCTGGAGGACCATCCCCTGTTCCAAAACGAATCAGGTCAATGGCTAGCACAGTTCCAGTTGGAATAGCCTTTTCTTTAATCAATATTTTTTATTGAAGTATAGTTGATTTACAACGTTGTGTTAATTTCTGCTGTACAGCAAAGTAATTCAGTTATACATATATATACATTATTTTTTATATTCTTTCCCATTATGGTTAATCATAGGATATTGAATATAGTTCTCTGTGCTATACAGTAGGACCTTGTTGTTTATCC
Organism: Balaenoptera musculus; assembly: GCF_009873245.2. Taxonomy (NCBI): domain Eukaryota; kingdom Metazoa; phylum Chordata; class Mammalia; order Artiodactyla; family Balaenopteridae; genus Balaenoptera; species Balaenoptera musculus. The sequence goes on along the minus strand of NC_045806.1, from coordinate 47,488,779 downwards.
ATTCTATATATAAAAGCTTACATCTGCTAACCCCAACCTCCCACTCCATCTCTCCGCCCTCCCCCATCCCCCTTGGCAACCACAAGTCTCTTCTCTATGTCTGTGTCTATGTCTCTCCCAATCCCCTCCCCCTTGGTAACCACCAGCGGAAGAGCCTGATTTCAAAAAAAAGAAAAGAAAAATCAGGCTGAAGTGCCAAATGAGTACTCACATACAGAACAAGTCCTTAACCAGAAAGGATGAAACCTTTAAATAGATCCCAAATAAAACCTGGAGAGCTTCAAAATGCAAAAAGGCAGAAGCTTGGATCTAGGAGAAAGACTTATCCTTAAACCCCAGGGTCAAGGAGAGAAGCAGTGAGCAACAATGGGCTCAATGTTGGTATTGTACCTGTTTGCTCACCAGTCTCGGAGTCATTGGGAGTCTTTTCTGGATCCCCGTATGGACCACCAAAATGTTGACCTAAAACAATTAGACTAACAGTTATTTCTACAGCAAAAATGGTTTTATTTGGGATCAGCAAAGAATTGAAGTTCAGGGTCTGCAACCATGGTGAGCCACATGCAACTTCCCTCAACAAGGAGAGGACAACTCTTTTAAAGAGGGAAAAAGGAAGTTAGGAGGGCTATAGTAAACACAGTTCACTGGAGGAATTAAGAGTTCAACGTATAGTGGCTTTTCATTGGCTAAGTCATGAGTCTCTCATTGGCTGAGCTCTTGCCAGGAAAGAAGAGAAAGTGTTTCTTCTTCCTGTTGGGCTCTGTTTTGGTCCTAGGGTGTGAGAGCTCCCCCTTCTGGCCTCTCAACTCTCTTTTAATTGAGGTTTCTGTTTGCTAATTTTTACTTTTTCATTCCCAATAACCCAAAGAGAGAAAAGCCAGCTGGTGGCGCTGTTTGACCTCTAGCCCAGAGTACTTAGTCTTCTGTAATGCAATTAATTCTAAATGGTGAGAGAGAATAAACACATAGCACCTATGATATACAGCAGGCGCTTTCCACATAGATTCTCCCTTGAATTTTATAGCAATCTTTAAAGCCAATATTATTTCTATTTTACAGGTGAGGAGAAAGAAGCTATGAAATAACTTGTTTATGGTAGTAAAATAATGTGCAAAGTTGACCAAGTCTAGGCCCTTTATGTGCTCCTCTCCATTATGCACCTAGCTCTGTCCCTACCAGACTAATCTCTTTAAGGGCATTAACCCTGTTCCGTTTCTCAGTGTTTCTGGGAATGATTTCCCCTTGACTTGGGTGTGGGAACAACTGATCCCATGATTTATTTGGTCATTTGAGAGCTCCTCATCCTAAAGTGGGTGTGGCCATTTGCTTTTTGTTTTTATAATCACAGAGGCTAGTGAAGCTGGGAGCGGTGACAACATGGGGGCAGGGAGGCTGATGAACTGAGTTCCAAGTTTTAAATGCACATTTGTTATCCCCTATTTTCAAAAGCTCCTCCGTGAGTGTACAGTGTGACCTTAGCGGTACTGTCGACAGTGACAGTGGCGCTACGGTTATTGCCAGTATTAAATTCAACAACTAGAAACGCGCAGAAGTCGCCTCAGCCTCCTTCCAGGTGCCGACTGCGGCCATTGGTTCTGGGACGAGGGGGGCTCATCCAAGCCTTCTCCCAGAAAGCTTTAGTTAGCTGCTGCCACTGCCCCAGGCTCCACCGTGTGCGCGGCTAAGCAGCCCCTCCTCGTCCTCTTCCTTCAGTCCTTGCTAAAGAAACCCAGCTCAAGACCAGCAAAACTACCCCCATCGCTGCCAAGGACTAGGAAGCTGGAACCTTCGAGCCCGAATTTGGCCTTGCCCACACTGAACCCCTCTCTGTCCCTACAACCCCTCTTGAACCCTGCATGTCTTCCCCTACCCCGACCCCGTCGTTTTGTTGCTGAACCTGAATCCCGCCATGTTGTCATTCCTGACCCCGGCCCTGGTACCCGCTGCCATCAGCCTTTTGGTCCCTGTAGCTGTCTTTGCCGCCTCTGTCACTTTCCCAGTGGAGTCAGTATTCAAAGATTTGGAGTGCGAACTCCTCAAATCCGCAGAAAGAATCCAGCTTTCGCAGAATGTCCTATTAGGTAATTTTGATGTCCTTCAAAAAAGATCCCATATTTAGACTGTCTTTACAATGCTATGGTACCATTTGGCCCTCCTGCCTTCATGGCAGGAAGATGTGCCTGTGCTAGTGAAGTAACTTGCACTTTTAGATAACTTATAAGTGCTCTACAAAGCAAACTATTTGCTTGATTCAGTATCAGGAGAGAAAAAAAAATGTTAGGCAAGTATTATATTATTTCAAGAAAATATGAATTTCTGTTTCAAAGATGTAATGACAGAAGAGTTGCCTGAAATTGGCCACAAGCAGTTGAAGCCTTTTCCCAAAAAAGATTCTAAAAGTGACACAGAAGTTGGAGAAAAGTGATTAGTAGTGTCCTTCAAACTGATCCCCCCCCCCAGTCAAGTACAAAATTTTGAAGCATATTTAGCAGAAGGGATAACAGTTAAAAGGCAGTTTGCCTACTGATACAGAAGAACTGTGGGTTCTTGAAGAATTAGAGAAAGGAAGATTTGATAACTAAGTTTGATAGAAATCCTCATACTGTGTTTAAAGATGAAGAAGAGGATGAAAGCTCTTCAAAGGAGAAAGGCAGAGAAAAGAGGCATGTAGACATTACGTAAAATAACCGACTTTCTTATTCAGACAGTTCTCAAACTGAGGCTACAAATGTAGGGTGCAGGATCAATGGATGATGGCACTAGCTTAGATTAACATAATCCTGTGCCATCCATATATTTTTCTCATTCTGCTCAACCTGAAAGTTTGGGTTCAAATAAATACAGGAAAAAATATCACTTACAAATTCAATGGGAAGGCAGTGGCAAGCAAGCATAAGGGAAAAAACATCTGTATTAACTATATACCAGGTCTGACAAATACCAAAGCACCTACTGACATTTACAAAGCTTTCATTTATGTGGTGAATGGTGAGCATCACCCCACTTCCCCAACACTGATTTTGAAGACTCCCAAAGGAAAGAATAGTTACAACAGTGCAAGCACTGCTGCTGGCATCAGTGAACAAGGATGACCTCTGGAGAGCAGTAACCATGAAGTCACTTTAAGTACCATGATAGTGGTGAAGAGGAAAAGCAAGAGCAAGAAATTCTTCCAAAGGAAGATCTGCCTTCATCTGAATCATCTGAGATAACTGAAGAAGTGAAGTGTCATGCCCAGCCACTGCTTTTTCCAACTAGAGCAGAAAGAAGGTTCAGGAAAAATGGAATAGAGGGTTTCAAAGCTTAAAGGTGCAAAGTTGCAGGAGAAAATTCAGGTTCAGTTCTGAAAATACAAGTCTGTGTTGTTGGAAAAATTAAAAAATAGACATATTACATTATTAGAAATGTAGTTTGTGATAAAATGAGTTTTGTTAATTTCACAATGGCCTCTTTAACTTATGTGTTAATTTTGAATAAAAAAGAGAAGCAAATGTTGAATACTTATAGCCAGAATATTTTATTAATTCCAAGGTATTCTGTTAACTTTGTTTGCCTAATGATACAGAAATAGTATCTACAATTATTTTTTCAAAGAATACTGTTTAAACATTGATTTTGCAACTCAACCTTAATATACAGTTTTGTATGAGCTATAATATACCATTACAAAAAATGTAAACTTTTCAACTGATTTACAACTCTATTGAATTTATTGCTTTTGTATTTTACAGGCATTTTTGTAACTCCATTATTGAAGGTTTTGCAACTAAATGCATACTTAAAAATCTAATATATTTTCTCCCGGATATTTCTTTAACGATATACTAACATAAAAGGCAGAAAGCAATGCTTGAATCTGATAAAGGAAACTACTTGTATGGAAAAGATGTTAAAAAGAATTTTGAAGTTAGAAAGCCAAATGCTGAAATGCTTATTATTGTTTGTTTTTATTTTTAGTAAACATCACTTATACCTCCTAGTTCCTAATAGCCCACAAGACAAAGTCAAACACCTAAGTAGTACAGGAAAGACCTCTTGCCTACCTTTCTTGTGACTCTTGTCCCTAACATAACTAAGCCGCATTGAACTTCCTACCATTCCCCCAAACACTGCATTTTCTTTGTTCACACTGTTGCTGCTGTAATGTCTTTTCTCTAGTTTATATGCCCATCAAATCCTTATTTGTTCTTCAAAACTAGCTCAAAAGGTATTTCCTTTACAATGCCTTTCCTAGGAAAAAATATCTCCCCATTTTCATGGCAACCTTGTACATCTATTTCATTACATTTATATTACAAATATCTGTTTATATGTCTGTCTCCCACTAAACTCAGCACCTAAGATGGACCTTGACACACTGATATTTCTTCAAGAAAGGTCTGATAACTGAAAGAATGGAAAGCAAAGTTTTGTCCTCAAAAGGCTTGGGCTAATACAGGCTCAATTCAAGGGCTTTCAATATCCAAACTAAAAGTAGCTGCTTGGAATTATTTGTCAGTACTGGAGTTGGATGGCAACAGAACAAGGCTGAGAAGTCCAGGATCAGAAAGAGAAAAGTAAGGCCCTGAAGGGTAAAATGGGTCACCAAAAAGGTGATATAGCTGATGAATGGTAGAAGGGGGACATTTGAATCTTCAGGCTTTGAACATCAAACCCAGTTCTCTTTAAGCATATACACCTTCACATGGCATTTGAGACTCTCGAAGGCCTGGATCCATCCTGCATTTGAGGCTTTATACTCCACCATTTGCTTTCATGTGTCAGCATACTCTCCAGTAAACAGAATTCCTTTTTTCATTCAATATGCCCTTCCCTCCTTAACTTCCATTCCGTTGTTCCTAGGATTTCCTACCTGTGCTCAAAATGCAGAACAACTGCCACTGCCCTTATGCAACTTTCCATGCTTTTGCCTCCTCTGTATCCACCTCTCACTTTATTTAATACCATCCTTATAGCAGTAGTTAAATACAGGCTTGGCACCTACCAGGTGGGGTAAGCTTAGGGATTAATGAGGGCCAATCAGGGCATACGTAGGCACAGTAAGGATGGCAGTGTTCCAGAAATGGAGCAGTGGTTGTTCAAAGGTCAAAGAGGGAGGTCATCACATGTGGCTGGCTCATGCACTGTTGAATGCTCTCCCTCCTAGCAGAGGCTAAGGCACGAGTCTCCTCCTGAAAGCGGCGGTGTCCCTCCTCAGTAAGCCTCCAGAGTCCAGACCTTGTCCTTGCATTGGACCCATCCTGAAGGCTGACTGGCGCCTTCTCAAAGCTGCCCAGGAAGCAGAGGTTGTGGCGGATGGTGTTCTTCCAGCCACCTGGAGCTGTCCAGAAAAAGGGAAAATGCTGTTTGGTGAAACTGTAGATCTCTTGCACATTGAGGCCACATGGGGGGCTGTTTCTTAGTGCCAGAGCAATTAGGTGTCTGTAATTGAGGGGTGGCCGGGGCCAGGACTTCCTCTCCTGGCTGTCGCCTTGCCATAGCTTCTGGCTCTGGAAGCACTCCCCTTTGTTTGGGGATTGGAGGGCCACAGAGGAGTTGTTATCTTGTTCCTCAGTCTCCTCTTCTGTGAGCTCCCAGTCACTTGGGGAAGAGGTGAACCGCTTCTGTGGGGGAGACTGCTTGCTGCAGGAAGATGGCAGGGACTCCATCACTGTGGCCTCTGAGCAGTTAGACACTTCATCCTTTGGGAGTAGCTGAGGGGAAGGATGTATGCTTGCCAGATCCTTTTTCTCACTGGGCTTTGGGGCCTCCTGGCTGCCAAGGGGGCACACAATGTTGGGATTCACCCACATCCACAGGTTGAGTTCAGAGTTAGGACTATCTTTTTCAGGACTGAGTCTCCTCTCTTGAGGTACTTTTGGGGTCTCCATTACTCTGAGTCTGTATTTGGCAAGGTTCTGCTCAGCTAAGGGGCACTGGTCTGTGGTGCAAGGCAGGAAGAACTCATTTCCCATGTCCCAGTCCAGCAGCCCTGGGACCTGGCCATGGAGACTGCACCAGAACCCAGGATTTTTTAGTTTTAGATCCATCTTTAGTGGAGAGATAGGTGGAGAGAGACTTCCAAAAGGACAGAGGTCTCTGAGGCACTTCTCAAAGCCCTTGTTGAGCCACCGGTTTTGATGCAGTATATCTCATCTAGAGAGTTTATCAGAAGGCTGCATAGAAGTACTGGAAAAGGGGGCACCAATGTCTCATTGATTAATGGTTAGACTTGGAGAAACCCCAGTGTTCTGGAACAGAACTCAAAACAAAGAAGTAACTAAAAAAGAGCTTTTTGGCAGGAAAACAGTTCAAGGTGGAATTCCTGAGTTTTCACTGGAAGCAGGGAGTCCCCATATGAGGACCTACAAATTTTGAACTATGTGCAAACTAAGGTGACTTGTATAACAGGTGCTTGTCTGGCATATCTTTCAACTCTTGCTGAGTTCATTTAATGAAGGAACAAACACGTGCACAGATCAAATTATATTTTGAGTCATTCTTAAATGTTTTAAAAAATCATTTCATTTTTAAAGTGCCTTTTGTCAAGTGCTTTCAAATAGATGATCTCAACTGATTCTCATGACAGTCCTGTAAGATAACATAGTGGGTATTATTAACCCCATGTTACAGATAAGGGAACTGAGATCTACATAATAATTCAGACTACATATCTAAGTAAGTCGCAGAGCTAGATCCACAGCCTATGTCTTCCGACCCTTTTATTATACCCACTTAATCACATTCAAATTACTAAATAAAGGAAGCAGCAAAATGTGTAACCTGAGTTTTAGAGTAAGATGGTATTTATCAGAAGATAATCTCTGTTAGTCTCAAATCCATGCTAGAGATAAACTGTGCCATTTTCAATCTTATTTTGGGAAACAGCTGACTTCCCTCTCTCAGGTCACTTTCTCAGGAACTGAGTTCTGAACTGTACTCTGAAGACAGTAGGCTTAAAGTTTAGCCATGACATGCAAGTTCCTAAAAGCTCCAGAGTTTGACTTTCCAGTAAGTTCATCCCAAGGGCATTCTTAGGAAAAACAAAATGAGACAGTTTAATTTAATTGAGTCTGCACAAAATCCATCTATAAAGTATGTGATTTTATTAAAACCATCACATAGAACTATACCTCAATAATATCCAGCAAATATCAATGGGAGCTCTTGGGGGACACACTAATCCCCCTATTGTTTCCTCCCCACTCTTGTCCTATTCTACCCCAAATCATCCTCCATACAAACAGTCAGATTGATCTTTCTACTGTATAAATATAAACATTACTAATAATAACAACATCAACTGCTAATACTTATTGAATTCTCTAAGCATTATATGTGATTTAACTCATTAATCCTCAAAACAACCCTATGAAATAGGTACTCTTGTTATTCTCCCTTTATAAAGGAAACAATATAAGATTAAAAAAACGTAAGTCACACAGATAGTAAAAGTCAGAGCTGAGTTTCAAATCCAGGAAGCCTGACAGTGCTTTTACTCACTGTACTATAATCTCTTCTGTTTCTCTACTCCAACATAAAATCCTATGACTTAATGCAGCATAAAAGGCCCTCCAGAATCCCACTTCTGTTTACCTTTCCAGGCTAATTAATCACCTCAGCTTCCTTCCTTCATAATCACCTCCCAGAAACACTGAACTTCTGGGATTTTCACCACACCTACCCCCATCTTTTGTCTATGTCCCTTTGCTCAAGTCGCCACCTCTACTTGGAATGGTCTACTCCCAATTGCCTTGGCTTGGCTGATCCCTACTCATCTTTTAAGACTCAGGGACGCTTTCTCTAGTAAACATGCTGCTTCCACCTCCCCATAGGGAATTAATGGATCCCCTTCCCAGTTGGGAACTGACCAGGGCAAAGCAGGGGACTAATCCTGAAATATTCAGCTTATTATGACAACCCCAGAGAGCCTGGCAGCATCTTAGCTCTCAGTAGTTCTTTATCCCATAAGTAAGGCCTCTAGTGTTGTACAATTTCTCTTCCATCTTCACCAGGGAACACAGTCTAATCTTAAGACTAGTAAAACTAGGTCATCACTGTGTATTTTATTTCTTTAAGCCTCATTAAAACATTTAATATGTAGGTATTGAGCATCTACCATGTTACAAGCAGTATGTAATATGTCTGGCAGATGAATAAGACACAACTCAAGAGGATATCACAGCTAAATAGAGGAAGACAGACAAGTAAAGAGAAAAAACACAGTGTGATGAGTGCTAGACACTATGCTAGGAGAGCATAGAGAGAGAAAACCTAACCCAAATGATAGGAATTAGAAGGGCTCCCCATAGGAGGAGTTGCTTGAGCTAAAGCTTAAAAGGTATGTTACACAGGGACAGAGACACGGGGAATAGGCTAGCACATGCCAACCAAGGACTTGGTACCTTGTCTCTTAAGTGTGCTCCATAAAAAGAGGCCAGAGCATTTTGCATATGCTGTGGAAAAAATAAACTCATATTTGTGGGTATCCTGTTTTCTAGGCTCCTACCCACCCCAAATGTTGATACAGGCAAAAATGTTAGTGATTGATGAAACTGCATCATACACAAAGTAGGGTACACACACACACACACACACACACACACACACACACACACATATTAATGGCCCAACAACAGCAGCAGTGGAAGTAGTACGTTTGCCTGCCATAAATTTTCAAAAGCATTCCTGCACCCAGACTTTGGTCTCCACTAAAAGAACTGGTAAAGAAGGTAGTTGATACATGTTTGGGGGCAGGAAAAAAATCAGATATGTGTAATAAATAAATCCTCTTGTTACAAAGAAGAATGCTTTCAAGCACGTCAGAGGCAGTGTTAAAAGGATGGACAGTCAACTTAAAGGGGCTCCTGCTACCAAACTGTGACTTTTTGATGCATATATTATGATTAATTAAAACTGGTTTAGTCTTTAAAGGGCTATGAGTACATAATGATACCCAAATTTTTAAAAGAGGTAATTGTAATAAAAAAGAGCAAATATTTAACTTTTCTTGCTTTTACATAAGAAACTCTTAAAATGCATGCATGATTTTTTTTCATTTTAAGTATATGTCTATTTATAAAGTATAGATATGTACTTGTTTCTATTGGAGGGTAGACAGGAAATAATACATAAGAAAAAATGAGTAAGCCATATGTTGTTCTAGAAAAACAGGTACCATACGAATGGGTAGTGTGTTTGTTTGTATGCTGCCTGAGCTGTTTTCCAAACCATGCACCCTGGTCCTGGGGCTGTGTAAATCCATAGCAAGTACCTCTTTCTAATTCATACAGAGGAGCCATCCAGTCACCATGTGCCCACAAATTATATCCTGTCAGAGACAGCATCTTTTTTATAATTCACACATAGACAAGCAGTCATGTATACCAAGAACTGGTAAGACAGATTAATCTAGCCCTGATGGTCAAACATAATAATAGCTCCAATAGGGTATTGAAAGATGATTAACAATATAATGTTAAGAAGAGAACTTCGCACCAGTCAGAATGGCCATCATCAAAACATCTACAAACAATAAATGCTGGAGAGGGTGTGGAGAAAAGGGAACCCTCTTGCACTGCTGGTGAGAATGTAAATTGATACAGCCATTATGGAGAACAGTATGGAGGTTCCTTAAAAAACTAAAAATAGAGCTACCGTATGACCCAGCAATCTCACTACTGGGCATATACCCTGAGAAAACCATAATTCAAAAAGAGTCATGTACCGCAATGTTCACTGTAGCACTATTTACAGTAGCCAGGACATGGAACCAACCTAAATGTTCATTGATGGATGAATGGATAAAGAAGATGTTGCACATATATACAATGGAATATTGCTAAGCCATAAAAAGAAATGAAATTGAGTTATTTGTAACGAGGTGGATGGACCTAGAGTCTGTCATACAGAGTGTAGTAAGTCAGAAAGAGAAAAACAAATACTGTATGCTAATGCATATATATGGAATCTAAAAAAAAATGGTACTGATGAACCTAGTTGCAGGGCAGGAGTAAAGATGTAGACATAGGGAATGGACTTGAGGACACGGGGTGGGAAGGGGAAGCTGGAGCGAAGTGAGAGTAGCATCGACATATATACACTACCAAATGTAAAATAGATAGCTAGTGGGAAGCAGCCGCATAGCACAGGGAGATCAACTCGGTGCTTTGCGATGACCTAGACGGCTGGAATAGGGAGGATGGGAGGGAGGCTCAAGAGGGAGGGGATATGGGGACATATGTATGCATATGACTGACTCACTTTGCTGTACAACAGAAACTAACACAGTATTGTGAAGCTATTATACTCCAATAAAGGTCTATTAAAAAAAAGTGTACAGGAAATAGTTTCTTAAGGAAGCAAGACTGACAAGACAGTGTCAGGTGGTCTCCTTTGGTCTCCTCGGGCTTAGGTTAAATTCGGCTGGTTGTGTGTACATTGAATGTAACACAGGCAAGAACATTTAAACAACCAGTCTGCAGCCTGAGGAAGTCCTTCTCTGTGAAGCAAAGTCCCAGTCCATGGTGGATGCCGTGAGCAGCTGTGACAGGTCCTCTGGGCTTGAAGTTCTATCAGAACCTGGGTCCCCTCTGAAGTGGGGAGAAGCAGAGCAACAGGAGCAAACCTTGGAACATGCACACCTGGCAGGAGCCACTGGCCTTGCCCTACCTTATGTCCTATTCATACAAGGGGGTTGGGACCTGTTCAATTCTCTATTTTAAGCCACACTGACTTCATTATTATTATTGAGTCTTATGCCAGCTAGCAAACTCTTTTTGTTAATTCAGAAAGAAGATGTGTACAAAAATCACCTTATCTTAAGATGTTTTATTCTAGATTTGGTCAATTCACATTCTATTAACCACCCTATGGGTATAAATTGGAGTTGACATCTAAACATACACAGCACACTTATTATTCTGAAATATTTTAATGTTAATTACCACATGGAAAAAATATTTTTTTCCAGTTCCAATCTGCTATTGTCTTGAATCTTTGTCTCCTACTTGCTCACTAGAATAAAACACCTTTATTGTACCCTGCAACTTCATCAATTGCCCCTGGTTTCCCTGGTTTCTGTCCAAACCAAGAGGACTAGTAAAATCTCTCATTGTGGTCACATTTCCTATGTAACCTACCTGATTAAGATAACTCGTCTGTGTACATTGAACACTATATATGACCAACTTTGTACAATGTCATTGCTTATTAAATACTCATCTAATAAATGAATGACAGATGGAAAAAAAATTAAAACTGGTACACACATACACACACACACCATTATAAACAATGGTTAAAAACAAGCCAAAACAGGATGGAGGAAGATTTATAAGACACACAAACAAAAACACATAAGGAACTCTGACATATCAATAAGAAAAGGACAAACAACCCAGTATAATAGGCAAAGGATATGAAAAGGCCCATTCAGAGAAAAAAATAATCTGAATGGTCAATAAACACAAGAGATGCTCAACCTCACTTATAATCAGAGAAACGCAAATTAAAACAAAAATAAGATGTTATACACTGTCAGATTAATAGTATTTAGTAAATTTGAAGATACTTAATATTTACTACCTGAGAAATCTACTTTTAGGTATATATTATAGAAAGTCTTAGACATGTGCATACTAAGAAACATAAATGAACAGCACTGTATGAAATGGTAAAACAAACAAAAAATAGGTAACAACCTAAATATCCATAGCAGTTTGAAAAATAATATATAAATTTGGGTATAATCATTATAATGGATTACTCTAATATTAGAATAATGAACCAAAGTTACACATATCAATGTCGATTAATTTCAAAAGTATAATTTTGACTGAAAAAGTTGCAAATAAATATATACTGTATGCCATCATTTAAATGAAAATTTTAAAACTGCAACACAACACTACTTTAAGTATCTAGATTCAAAAACATGTAGAGAAAGTTTAAAACTATGCAAACAGAGAAAATAAAATAGGATTAGGGAGGAGTATACAGGGAGTTACAACCGTGTCTGTAATGTGGGAAAAATAAATCAATTATGAGACACCAATTCACACCCATCATTTCAGCAAAATTTTAAAAAATAATATCAAACTTTGACAAGAAGGGTAAGGAAAGGAAACATTCTCATCCACTATGTGTGGGAATGTAAATTCGCGCAGCCGTTTTAAAGGGTAATTTGTCAGTGTTTATTAAAAGTTACGGGCTTCCCTGGTGGGGCAGTGGTTGAGAATCTGCCTGCCAATGCAGGGGACACGGGTTCGAGCCCTGGTATGGGAGGATCCCACATGCCGTGGAGCAACTGGGCCTGTGAGCCACAACTACTGAGCCTGCCCATCTGGAGCCTGTGCTCCGCAACAAGAGAGGCTGCGAGAGTGAAAGGCCCGCGCACCGCGATGAAGAGTGGCCCCTGCTCGCCGCAACTAGAGAAAGCCCTCGCACAGAAACGAAGACCCAACACAGCCAAAAATAAATAAATAAATAAATTAATTAATTAATTTTTTAAAAATGTTACAATCTGACTACCTTAGGATTCAGCAATTTTTACTTTTATGTGTGTACCCTAGAAAATACTTGTGTGCTTAAGGAAAACTCATGTAAGAGAGTGCTCCACATAATATCACTTGGAATGCTGAAAAATAGCTAAATGTTCATTAATACAGAAGTAGGTGAATTAAATACCGTAAAAGCCACTCAAAGGAATACTATGCAGCTTTTATGAAGAATAAATTATCTGTAAGAAGACTGAATTCAATCCAGAATTGTTTGATGAAAAAAATCAAGTTGTAGAAGGTTATGGTAAGCTACGGTTAACCAGAGGGCTGCCTGTAGTGAGGAGAGGACCCAGGTGTAGATAGTGATGACCAAACGCCTACCTGTAGTGATGAGAAGGACCCTGATGTGGCAGAACTGATCAGAAGACTGCCTATAGAGAAGAGAAATACCTACTATTATAGTGACACTAGCTCGAAAATCAGCCAATGCAAAAAACAAACACACGTGTAAGGCGGAGCTCTCCACGCGTCTTTCTGTACAATGAAGAGTTTCACGTGAGCAAACTGTCCCGTGGAAAACAGATGTGGGTGGAACTAACTGGAAGCCTGCCAACAGAGACAGACCCTAGAGTGAGCGAGCTACCCATAAGCCTGCTTGTATGATGAAGAAGACCCTTACATGGGGAAGGCTATCCATAGATTGCCTTTAAAGAGGAGAAAAACACTTACTATGGGCAGGCGTAACGAGAAGCCTTCTGATAGAAAAATAAGACCCTAGTGTTGACAAAGCTGAGCATAGGATTGCCTACATGATATGAAAGGCCCTGGCATGTATTGAGATAAAAGAGAACTGTTTGTAGAGAAGGATCCTGTCATAGTCAGAGGTAAGCCAATTGAGAAGAGAAGAACTTTTGTACGATTGCAACTGCCCAGACACCTGCTTACACAGAAGAGAAGGACCCTGGTTTGCCAGGGTATGACTAGAAGCCTTGCAATAAAGAATAGAAGGAACCTTGGTATGGGTGGGGCTAACGAGAGGTTGCCTATGGTATTAAGAAGGACTTGATGTAGATGGGGCTGTCCAAAGACTTACCTGTAATGATGAGAAGGACACTGCTGTGTTTGGAGCTGGTGGAGGTGTTTGACTATATTGATAACGAGGATTCTAAATTGGCTGACGTATTAGGGGTCTGTTTGAAAAAAAAATGAGGAAAACCCCTGTGTGGTGGAATAAAAGAGAAGCCTGACTCTCATAATAAAGAGAATCAAAGATGGTCATGGCAAGAAGCTTACAGATGGAGAGTTATATGCTTCTCTGGGGAGTGGGTGTTAAATAATAATGGAGCAGCAGTCTGGACCTGGTTCTATGGAAGGAGCAGCTCTGGAGTGGGTAACCCCAAGGTCTGGTTGGGGAGTTGTCTTCAGGTATACCAGGAAGGTGGGAAGAGGACCCATTGGGTGAGAGACGTAGTCAAGGAGTGTAAATCTCTATGTGTGACTGGGATAGGCATAGAAATGTGCAGAGCAGAAGTGAGGCTTCTTATAGAAGAATGACTAGAGTTTAAGAGAAAATACTCCTGAGTTAAATAAACAGTTCAAATAACTATAACCTAAAATTCCACATGAGGATAATTTCTGTTAAAGTTACAATGAAGACATATAAGTGCTATTTAACATCAACAAATTAACAATAAGATGTCTACTTCCTGTAATAATAGGCATAATGAGAGGATGAGGGGGAAAATCTTATATAAGTGGGGGTTGTCCAGATTATGTGGGGAGCAGTTCAAGGCCAAGTTTGTGTAGGTGGAGACTGGCTTCGGGAGTAAGCATCCTATTTTGGGCAGGATATTATTATTCTTGGTTAACATACTAACCATGAAATCTCCCTGCAGGGCTCTCTTCAGCCCAAGACCACAGCATGTTTCTGAATGAAGTTTTATCCCTTACAGAATTGATCCCCTTAATATAATTTTTAGTTATAGAGTTCCCAGATTTTATTTGACTCTGAGGTTGCTCATCAAGACTCTTTTGGAACAGAGACATATCTCAGCCATCCATTAAGCTCAGATGACTGGTTCCCCAAAAGAGGGTGTTGCTTACATCCTGAAGGAATTACCCTCCCTCTGGGAGTGGAGCCACCTACATTCCTTCTGTGAATGTTGTTTACACTCAATCACTGCTTACATCATCCTCCTTTTACAATGGGGATGTAATTACACTCCAGCAAAGAGAGTTCTGGTCTTACTCTAACTAATCCCAGTCCCCCACCACCTGACCGTCGACCATCCTTGGTCCTGTATGCGAAGAAAGAATTGAACAGCAGAATCTGGAGGTCACCTTCATATGGTCAAATAAAGATAAAAGGCCAGGGCTGAAAATCATCCCACAACAGGGCATGCCATCCAGCTGAGGGAGCAGGGGTGGGGATGAGGAGGGTGGGCGAGACTTTCCTTCCAACACATTTAGTGTTCTTGATATTGGCAAAAAACCAGGAACCAGCTTCTGGCCTTATTCTGAGAAAAATATATAAACTGGTTTGTGAGGTGATAACCTTGATCGGGCAGAAAATGACTCAGTTTGTTTTGTATTAACTGGATAGTCTTTAAGTATTTTGATGAAAATACTCAAAGGTCAAATTGGTAGAAACTGAATGATTTACATAATTTCTTTATGAATTTGATATAATTTAGAATTAGTAAAGGAAACATTAAAAAATTTTATATATGTAGTTTGTATTCTGTTTTTACAATTTGGAGACAGTTTGATTTTGTGATTTTAGGGGGCAATTTTATTTCTATCCTATTATAAACCATATATTCTCATTCTTATCTCTTATGATATATACATTAATTTCTTAATTTTAAAAATGGTTGGCAGTGAATTTTACCAACCACCAAATCATTACTTTTTAACGCTTATGCACTTGATGTTGATTAGTACACTATTTTTTCCCTTTTTTGGCAATGTTATGCTAAATTTTTCATGTTTCATATAGACATTTCCTAATAACATCATTCTCCCCTTTCAGAATTGACCCAGACCTTGAAGGATAGTTCCCAGCCTTGTTACAGCTGATTCCCTCCCAAGAGTCAGCCTATCAGTTCCCTCATCCCTTTGGATATGTACATGAAGGAGTTTTATGGTAAACAGACAATTGGTAGCAGTCAACAGCCATAGGAAATCAAATACCAAAGCTCACTAGCATCAAACAGCAGGAGATATCAACTATGTCAGGGAACAAGTGGGACTCGCTGAACCCAGAGCATCTGACACTGCACATTAAGTAGTGAGGATATGGCCCTTGCATGTACTAGGGCTATGTCTTTCTGCAGGTATAAAGGTCTGGTCTGGCATGGTTTGAGAGGCCTTCTATGCATAGATTTTAAGTGCTAAGATAGAAGTCTTTTAAGAGGAATATGTCATTAAGTTAAGTAGAAAACTGCTAGGAAATTGTCTTTTAAATATTGTTCTGTGGTTTTTATGAAGTATTTTATAAAATGTGGGAAAGAGTTTCAATTTTTTGTTTATATATCTTTTCTATTTTCAGAAGTAGGAGATTTTTTGTCTTTGGTCTTTTTGGCACATTTTTATTTGCATTATATTTTAGAAG
The DNA here is from genome assembly GCF_009873245.2 of Balaenoptera musculus. Classification (NCBI taxonomy): domain Eukaryota; kingdom Metazoa; phylum Chordata; class Mammalia; order Artiodactyla; family Balaenopteridae; genus Balaenoptera; species Balaenoptera musculus. The sequence goes on along the minus strand of NC_045806.1, from coordinate 47,472,687 downwards.
TTTAATTTCTCTTTTGATATTTTAGTTATATTTTGATATATTTTTATTTGCCTATTAATTTGTTTACTTACTTATTAATTTATAATTGCCACCATAAACCTACTAACCAGCCTGATAATTAGAACATTAACAGAAACTATTATCTGCCTACGATGACCCTCCCCCTCATACACTATGTCCCTTGCCTCCACCAATCCAAGGTATGTTTATCCTGAATTTTGTGTTATAATTCTCTCCCTTTATTTTAAAAATTGAGATGAAATTCACATAACATAAAATGAACAAGTTTAAAATGTACAAGTTAGTGGCATCTAATACATTCACAATGTGTGCAGTAATCATCTCTATCTAGTTCCAAAACATTTTTATCATCACGAGTGGAAACCCTATACCCATTAAGCAGTCACTCCTTAGAGTGACTCATAGCCGTGCCACTCCAACCTCTTTGGCTCATAGCTGTGTCACTCCAACTTCTGTTTCCATCATCACATCTCCTTCTCTCCCTCTGTTTCTGTTGGCACGTCACCTTTTCTGACTCCGAGCCTCCTGTTTCCTTCTTATAAGGACCCTTCTGGTAACAAAAGGCAGAGCTTGATAATCCAGAATAATCTCCTCATCCAAAAATCCTTAATTTAATCACATCTTCAAAGTCTCTTTTGACATGTAAGGTAAGATATTCACAGGTTCCTGGAATTACAATGTGGACATCTCTGGGGGACAATTATTCAAGCCTAACAGAGTTGGCCTTCTGGTCTCCAAAGATTCATGTCTATCTCAAATGCAAAATATATTAATCACACCCCAAGTTTCCCAAAAGTCTCAAAAGCATCAACTCAAGTCTAAAATATCATCCAAGTCTCAACAGCACCTAAATTTGGTATGATTGAGGCTCTGGATATTATCCATCCTAGGGCAGAATTTATCTCCATCTGTGGACCTATGAAACTGGAAAAGAATTTTTATCTGATTCCAAAATACAATGGTGGAAGGGACATAGGACAATAATTATAGACATTCCCATTTAAAACTGAAGAAAATGGAAGGATAAAAGAAGTCACCAGTTTTGAGCAATTTTGAAATCCAAATGGGCAATCAATCTACATTAGTTTTCAAGGATGATTCAAGATGGGAATCATTTTCTGTGGCCTCATGGATCTAACTTCTATGTCTATGGCTCCACCCTCTAGGCCTGTGGCTCTGCCCTCATTGTCACATTTTCTTTTACATAAAGGGTCACATGTGTTTTTAGCTGAGTAGTTTTTTCAGCCTGTTTTCTGCCTATCGAATTTTGGGAGTCCAAGACTCCCAAATTTTATCCTGTATCCTATTCAGCCCCAGATGACAATGTGTCTGCTGGTATAACATTATTAATCTCAAGAATTGTGTGATTTACATGTGTATGTCACGGAGAGCCACTGCCTTAGACAAGATGCTCTTTCACAGATTTTTTCCTGGATAATTCCGTCTCTATTCCTGATTTCTGCTGTGATAGCTGAGGGTATTCATGAGTCTAAGGAAAAATTTCTTCAAAGAGCTCTCTGTGTGATTGAATACTCTGACTTTCTGATATTTTTAAGGCATAGAAAAAGGTTTTCCAGCTACACTCTTGGCTTTCTCAACAGTGGACACTTTATCCTAATTGTATCTCCTATTTTTATCATCCTTTGTAATCTGGATAGGCTGAGAATTTCCAAATCATCAAGCCCTGGTTCCTTGAGGCTGAACTGGTCGCCCCTCAATTTACACTTTCCTCTCTCATTTCACTATAAGCAGCAAGAAGAAACCAAGCCACACCTTGAATAATTTCTTTGGAAATATCCTCAACTAAATGTCCAAGTTTATTGCTTACAAATTTTGATTTCCACATAACTACAGGACATGATTCAGCTAAGCTCTCTGCCACTGTAAAACAAGAATCACTGAACAAAGTTTCAGGATATAAAATCAATACACAATTGGACAGAAAGCATTTCCTCTAAGATCAGGAACAAGACAAGAATGCCCTATTTCACCACTTCTATTCAGTGTAGTACTGGATATTCCAGCCAGAGTAATTAGACAAGAAAAAGAATTAGAAGACATCCAAATTGGAAAGGAAGAAGTTAAATTATCTTTGTTTGCAGATGACATGATTTTATGTGTAGAAAAATCCTAAAGATTCCACAAAAATGTAGAACTAATAAATGAATTCATTAAAGTTATAGGATACAAAATCTGCATGCAAAAAATAGCTGTGTTACTATGTACTAACAGTGAGCAATCTGAAAAAGAAAGTAATTCCATCTACAATAGCATTAAAAAGAAAAAAACTTAAGAATAAACCTAACCAAAGAAGTGAAAGACATGTGCAAAGAAAACAAAAAATATTGCTGAAAGAAATTAAAGAGGACATCAAATAATTGAAAGACATCCCTTGTTCATGCATCGGAAGATGTCAATAATATCTGTATTAGGGTGCTCCAGAGGAACAGAACCAACAGTGTACATATACTGCCTATCTATCTATCATCTATCTATCTATCTATCTATCTATCTATCTATCTATCTATCTATCTATCTATCTATCTATCTATCTATCTATCATCTATCTCTCTATCGAGAGAAAGAAGGGGAAAAGATTTAGCTTAAGAAATTGGCTTACACAGTTTTGGAGGTTTTGCAAGTCCCAAATCTGCAAGGTAGACCAGCAGGCTGTAGACCGAGAGAAGAGTTTCAGTTCCAGTCCAAAAGGAGTCTTCAGTATAATTCCTTCTTGCTTGGGGTAGGTCAGTCTTTCTCTTTAAGGCCTTCAACTGATTAGGTGAGTCCTGTCTAAATTATGAAGGGTAATCTGTTTAACTCAAAATCTAACAATTTAAGTGTAAATTTCATCTAAAGCATACCTTCACAGAGACATTTAGAATAATTCTTAATCAAATATCTGGGTATTGTGGCCTAGTCAAGTTGACACATAAAATTAACCATCACATTACCCAAAGTGACCTACAGATTCAACGCAATCTTCATCAAAACCCCAGCAATGTTTTTGCAAAAACAGAAAAAATCCATCCTAAGATTCATAGAGAATCTCAAGGGACCCTGAATAGCAAAAATAATCTTGAGAAAGAAAAACAAAGTTGGAAGACACACTTCTGGATTTCAAAACTCATTACAAAGTATGTACCACATTTAGTTTATCTATTTATCCACTGAAGGACATTTGAGTTGTTTTCACCTTTTGGGTACTATGAATAATGCTGCTATGAACATGTGTGTACAAATAACTGTTTGAATCCTTTTTTTTTGAATTTTTTGTGTATATACCCAGAAGTGTCATTGCTAGATTATAAGGTAAGTCTATGTTTAATTTTCTGAACAACCACTATGGAATTTTCCACAGTGGCTGCACCATTTTACTTTCCCACCAGCAAAGCACAAAGAGTCTACTTTCTCCACAACTTCACCAACAATTTTTATGTTCTGCTCTTTTTAGAAAAATAATAACCACCCTACTGAGTATGAAGAGGTACGTCATTGTGATTTTGATTTGCATTTCCCTACTGATTAGTGATGTTAAGCATCTTTTCATGTACTTATTGGCCATCTGTACAACTAAATTGAAGAAATGTTTATTCATGTCCTTTGCCCACTTTAAAAATTGGGCAATTTGTTTTTTGTTCTTAAGTTGTAGGAGTCCTTTATATATCCTGGATATTAATCTATTATCAGATATAGGATTTGTAAACATTTTCTCCAATTCTGTGGTTTGCCTTTTTACTTTGTTGATAGTGTCCTTTGGTGTACAAAGTTTTCCAGTTTGTTGAAGTACTATTTATCTATTTTTTTGGTGTGGCCTATACTTCGTTGTCATATCCAAGAAATTGTTGCTAAATCCAATGTCATGAGGCTTTTCCACTGCTTTCCTCTAAGAGTTTTATAATTTTATCTCTTATGTATAAACCTTTCATCCATTTTGAGTTAATTTTTGTATATGGTGTTAGGTAAGAGTCCAACTCTATGTTTACATGTGGATACTCATTTTCAAAGCATTATTTGAAAAGTCTCTTTCCTCATTTAATTTTCTTGGCACCCTTGTTGAAAAGCATTTGACCGTATATATAAGGGTTTATTTCTGGCTCTCTGTTGTATTCCAAGTTGATGTGTCTGTCTTTATGTCAGTACCACACTCCTTTGATTAGTATAGCTTTGTAGTAAATTTTGAAACCAGGCAGTGTGAGTCCTCCAACTTTTTTTTTTTCAAGATTGTTTTGGAAATTTAGATTTCCTTGCTCTTTCATATGAATTTTAGGATGGAATTTTTATATTTCTGCAAAAAAAGTCATTGGTATTCTGATAGGGATTGCATTAAATCTGAAGACTGCTTTGGTTAGTATGGATTTGATAACAATATTAAAACTTTCAATCCATGAACTTCACCAAGGTTCTGTTTCTCTGAAGAACACTGACTAAGACAGATGCATTACATTGCTTGATTTTCATATGTTAAACCACCCTTGCATTCCATGGATAAATCTCACTTGGTCATGATATATAATCTTTTTGATATGTGGCTGAATTCAGTTTGTTTGTATTCTTTGAGGGTATTTGCTCAATATTCATAAGAAATATTGATCTGTAGTTTTCTTTCTTGCACTATCTGACTTTAGTATCAGAGTAATGCTGGACTCATAGAATGAGTTAGGAAGTGTGCCCTCTTCAATTTTTTGGAAGAGTTTGAGGAGGATTGGTGTTAGTTTTTGTCTAAATGTTTGATATAATTCTCCAGTGAAGCCATATCTGGTCCAGGGCTTTTCTTTTTGGGGAAGGTTTTAGATTACTGTTTCAATCTCCTTACTCATTATAAGTATAGTGAGATTTTCTATTTCTTCTTGATTCAGTCTTGGTAGTTCGTGTGTTTCTATATATTTGTCTATTTAACTTAGATTTTTCAACATTTTGCATAAAATTGTTCATAGTACCTACTTACAGTCCTTTATTTCTGTAAACTTAGTAGTAATGTTCTTACTTACATTTCTGATTTTACTTCTATGAATGTTGTCTGTTTTTTAAGTCAATGTAGCTATTGGTCTTCAATTTTATTGATCTTTTAGAAAAAACCCAAGTTTTATTTTTATTGATTTTCTCTAATGTTTTTGATTTTTTTCTATATTTTATACCTCTGTTCTAATCTTTATCATTTTTATCCTTCTGCTAGCCTTGGATTTAGTTTGTTTTTCTTTTTCTTTCTTTTCCTGAGCTGTAAATTTAGACTGTTGATTTGAGATATTTTTCTTTCTTTTGTAAGTATTTATAGCTATAAATCTTCCTCTAACTACTGCTTTGGCTCTATTTTATAAGTTGTCATATGTTGTGTTTCCATTTTCATTTGTGTTAAGATATTTCCTAATTCCTTTTGTGACATCTTCTCTGATCCATTTGTTCTTTAAGACTCTGTCATTTAATGTCCACATATTTATGGACTTTCCAGTTTTCCTTCAGCTATTGATTTCTAGTTTCATTCTGTTGTCATCAGAACAGATACTTTGCATGATTTCAATCGTTTTAAATTTATTGAGCTAGTTTGTGGCCTAACAAATGGTCTATCCTGACCAATTCATAGAATGTTCTATATGCTGTTGAGAAAAATGTGTATTCTGCTGTTTTGTGGTGTATTGTTCTATACATGTCTGTTAGCTTCAATTGGTATATAGTGTTGCTCAAATCCTCAATTTCCTTACTGATATTCTATACAGTTGTTTGATTCATTTTGGAAAGTGAAGTATTGAAGTCTCCCATTATTATTTTGAATTGTCTATTTGTCCTTTCAATTTTGTCAATGTTTGTTTCATATGTTTTGGAGGTCTGATGTTTAGTGCATATATGTTTATAATTGTTTTATGTTCATGGTAAACTGATTTTTTCTCAATATATAGTGTCTTTCTTTGTCTCTTTTAACAGTTTTATACTTAAAGTCTATTTTGTCTTTAATTACTAGAGCCACTCCAGATCTCTTTTTGTTGCATTGAATATCCATCCTTTCATTTTCAAACTTTATGCATCCTTATAGCTAAAGTGAGTCTCTTGTAAAATGCATATAACTAGATCATGTTTTTAGTAATCTGTTCTACCTTTTGATTGGACAGTTTAATCCATTCACATTTAAAGAAATTACTTATAGGGAAGGACATACTATTGCCAGATTTGTTAATTATTTTCTGTATATATTATAATTTTCCCCCAGTTTTGCAAGATGAAAGGAGTTTTGGTGATGATAGTGCACAACAATGTAAATGTACTTAATACCACTGAACCATACACTTAAAAATGATTAAGATGGTAAATTTTATGTTATCTGTATTTTACCCTTAGTAAAAAAAGAGAATTATGATAATCCCTGCCTTTTAGGATTGTTGTGATGATTAAATGAGTTTTCTGTATGTCCTATAGCTTTTTTGTCCCTCATTTCCTCCATTATGGCCTCCCTTTGTGCTTTGTTGATTTTTTTTTTGTAGTGACATTTTGTTTATCTTCTCATTTCCTTTTCTGCATAATTTATAGATATTTTAATTGTGATTGACATGGGAATTACATATAATATCTTGCAGTTACAATAATCAATTTTGAATTTGATACCAACTTAACTTCAATCACATACAAAAACTCCACTCCTTTACAACTATACCATCCAAATTTATGTTATCCCTAATAACATCTTTATTATTGTGTACCTATTAACATAGATTTATATTTATTTTTAATGAATTTGTCTGTGTTTGAATTTGTCTTTTAAGTCTAGTAGAAAATAAAAAGTACAAATCAAAATTATAACAGCCCTTGTTTTTATATTTGCTAGTGTATTTACATTTAACAGAGATATTTATATTTTCACAGGGCTCTGAGTTGCTGTCTTATTCTTAAAGAGGTGTTTTGAGAGATAGTTCTTGGTTGATAGTTTTTCTTTCAGCACTTTAAATATATCATCCCACTGACTTCTGGCCTCCAAGGTTTCTGCTGAGAGATCAGCTTATAATCTTATTTATGATCCCTGGACAAGTCTCCTTTCTCTTGATGCCTTCAAGACTCTCTCTTTGTATTTGTCTTTCAACAATTTGATAATATGTCTCAAAGTGGATCTCTTTGGGTTTTTTCTACTTGGGGTTTCTTGAGACTTGGATTCCTAGCTTCACATCTTTCCTCAAATTTAGGATATTCTCTGCCATTAAATCTTCAAATGGCCTCTCTGCACCTTTCTCTCTTCTCCTTCTGGGACACTCATAGTTCATATATTGATCCATTTGATGATGTTCCATAAGTTCCTTAAGCTCTGTTTCCTTTCTTATTTCTTTTTCTTTCCATTCCTCAGACTCAGTAATTTCAAATGCCCTATTTTCAAGTTGGCTGATTCTTTCTTTTGCCTGTTCAAGGCTGTGATGAACGACTTAGTGAATATTTCAATGCAGTTATTGTATTTTCCAGCTCCAGAATTTCTGTTTTGTTTCTTTTATGATTTCTTTCTCTTTGTTGATATTCTCATTGTATATATATAGTTTTCCTATATCCGTTTAGTTCCTTGTCTGTGTTTTTCTTTAGGTCTTTGAGCATATTTAAGATAGTTGTTTTAAAGTCAAAGACATTAAATCTTATGCCTATGTTTCTTCAGAAACAGTTTGTTGCCACATTATTTTTTTTTATTTGAATGGACCATGTTTTACTGTTTGTATGCTTTGTGATTTTTAAAAGTTGGGCATTTAAAAAACAGCCACCTCTCCCAGTCTTTGCAGACTGGCTCTGTGCCAGGGTAATCCCTCACTAATTAGCTGAATGTGTTCTGAGTCTTTGCATCAGCCTGAGGGGAAAGCTTACAGTCTTCTCAGGTCTTTTCTGAGCATGTGTCTTTCTTGAGCCTCTATGTGGCTTTTTTGACTCCCGCCATATACATAGATGCTTTTAAATGTCTTGATTCCCCAAAGAGTTTCCCCTACCTTGGCTTCTCCTTGGAGGCTTAGATGATCTATTGTATGTCGCTACATATAATCTCTTGCCCCAGGTGTTTGCAGATCTTAGTCTCCATGTAGCTTTCCCACGCATTTACTGCATCTCCCCACCTGATATCCAAATTAGACAAAACAGAGACAAGTCCTTCAGGCAACCCCAAGACAGGTTAGAACATAGCAAATGAAGTCTGCTCTGCTCACCAATCTGGTTTGAGGGAATGAATTGGGAATTGTTCTGCAGCCTTCTCCACTCCACACCAGGGAGGGGTGGGGCAAGTGTGAACAAAAATACTGTAATTTTGAATATAGCTTTTCCTTGATTGTCTAGTCCCTTGCTTGTTTCCCTTGACTATTTTCCAGAGCTCCTATAAATTACGTCTTTTTTGTTTGTCTCCATGGGAGAACAAGAGCTTGGAGCTTCCTACTCTGCTCTCTTCTGACATCACTGTCCATAATTATTTAAAAAAATCATTTTATGTTTAGTCAATTGTAGATTCCCATGCAGCTGTAGGAAATCATAAAGACCCTCTGTATACTTTGCTAAGTTTCCCCAAAAGGTAACATCTTATGAAACTATAATACATTATCACAACCAGAATAATGCCATCACACGGATCCCTCATGTTTTTCTCTTATATCCAAACATACTTTTCTCTTACCCCCCACCCCATCCTTAACCCCTGGCTACCACAAACTGTCCACCATCTTTATAATTTTGTCATTTCAACAATGTTATAGAAATGTCTTCAAACAGTATGTAGCCTTTTGGTATTGGCTTTTTTCATTCAGCAAAATTCCCTTGAGTTATATCCAAGTTGTTGTATCACTTAATAACTTATTTCTATGTATTCTGAGTAGTATTCAATAGTTTGAGTATACCAGCATTTGTTTAACCATTCACCTTGTTTCCAAGTTTTGACTATTACAAATAAAGCTGCTATACATATTTGTGTATGTTTTTGTGTGAAAATCAGTTTTCATTTCTCTGGAATAAATGCCTAGGCATGAAATAGTGGGTCCTATGGTAGTTTCCTGGTCAACTTAATAAGAAACTGCCAGACTGTTTTCCAGCATAATTCCAACATTTTAATTTTCATCAATAATATTTGAGTCGTACTGCTTCTCTGTATCATTATCACCATTTAGTGTTGGCATTATTTTCTTTATAGCTATCTGATAGGTATATAGTAACCCCTCATTGTCAGCTTTTTAAATAACACATATATTGAGACATAATTCACATACTATACAATTCACCCATTTAAAGTGTATGATTCAATGGTTTTTAGTATATTCACAAAGTTTTGCAACCATTACCACAATCAATTTTGGAGTATATTCAACAACACAAAAAGAAGTTTCATACACATTAGCAGTCACACCTCCCCCCCACCATTTCCACCACTCACCCTCACTCCAGTTCTAAGCACTTTCTTTCTGTCTCCATGGATTTGGAGAATTCTGAACATTTCTTATAAATGGAAGCATATGAAATGTGGTCTTGTGTGTCTGTTTCTTTCATTTAGTATAACGTTTTAAGGTTCATACATGTTTTAGCATGTATGAGTACTTCATTGCATTTTATTGTGGTAAAATACAAATAACATCAAATTTACCATTTTATTCATTTTAAAATATACATTTCAGTGTCATTAACAGCAATCACAAGGTTGTGCAACTATCACCATCACCTAGTTTCAGAACTTTTCATCAAACCAAATGGAAGCCCTGTAACCATTAAGTAGTCATTGCCCATTCTCCTTTCTCCTCAGCCTATGGCAACCACTAATCTACTTTCTGTCTTTATGGGTTTGCCAATTCTGGATATTTCATATAAATGAAATTATTCAATATGTCGTCTTTCCAGTGTCTGGTTCTTTCACTTAGCATGTTTTCAAGGTTCATCCATGTTTTAGCATATACCTTGTTGCTTTATATGGTGGAATAATATTGCATTAAATGGATATACCATATTGTGTTTATCCATTCTTCCAGTAATGGACATTTAGGATGTTTCCACCTTTTGGCCATTGTGAGTAGTGCTGCTATGAATATCTGTGTACAAGTTTTGTTCAAACACTTGTGTTAAATTCTTTTGGGTAAAAACTTAGGAGCAAAATTACTGAGTATAAGGAAATTCCAAGTTTAATTTACTGAGGAAGAGCTGTTTGCACAGTGGTTGCACCATTTTACATTCCCATCAGCAATATAGGAAGGTTCCAATTTCTCCATATCCTCACCAGCACTTATTTTCTGATTTTTAAAATAATAGCCATCTTAGTGAATGTGAAGTGGTATTTCATTGTGGTTTTGATTGCATTTTCCTTAATGAATAACAATGTTGCATTTTTTCATGTATTTATTGGTTATTTGTATATCTTCTTAGGAGAAATATCTGTTTAAGTCCTTTCCCTATTTTTTAATTGGATTGTTTCCATTTTGTTCTCTTTTGCAGCTTATGCTTTTAGTGTCATATGTAAGAATCCATTGCTAAATCCATAAGTATTTACCCTTATGTTTTCTCTTGAGTTGTATGTTATGTTTCTCCCTCATATTTATAATTCTGATTCATTTTGAGTTACTTTTTTTATATGGTGTGAGGTAGCAGTCCAACTTCATTGTTAAGTTTTGCATGTGCCTATGCATTTGTGAAGAGACTCTACTTTCCCCATTGAATGTTCTTGGAAGCCTTATCAAAAATCAATTGATCATATGGGACTTCCCTGGTGGTCCAGTGGTTAAGACTCCATACTGCCAATGCAGGGGGTATGAGTTCAACCCCTGGTCAGGGAACTAAGATCCCATGTGCAGTGTGGCGTGGCCAAAAAAAACAAAAACAAAAACAAAAAATCAATTGATCATAGACATATGGGTTTATTTCTGGAATCTCAATTGTATTCCATTGGTCTATATGTTTATTTTTACGTCAGTACCACACTTTTTTTATTACTGTAACTTTGTAGTAGGTTTTGAAATGGGAATTTTGATCCTCTAGTTTTGTTCTTTGCCAAATTGTTTTGGCTACTTGAGATCCCTTGCAATTCAATCAGAATGTTAATATCAGCTTTTTTATTTCTGTAAAGAAGCCATTGTGATTTTGATAGAGATAGCATTAAATATGTAGATTACTTTGGGACGTATGACCATCTTAACAATATTAAGTCTTCCCATCCACGAACATGGGATATATTTCCATTTACTTAAATATTTTATTTCTTTCAGCACATTGTGTAGTTTTTAGTGTATAAATCTTTCATCTCCTTGGTTAAATTTATTCCTAAATATTTTATTATTTCTGATGGTATTGTAAATGGAATTGTTCTCTTAATTTAATTTTCTGATTGTTCACTTCTAGTGTACAGAAATACAACATATTTTTGCTTGTCGATCTCATGTCTTGTAACTTTGTTGAATTTATTAGTGTTAATAATTTTTCATGGATTATTTATTATTTTCTGCAAATGAGGTTATGTCATCTGCAAATAGATATTTTCTTACTTTTTTCTTTTCAATTTGGATATTTGGATGGCATTTATCCCAGGAATGTTAGGTATAGCATTGTTGCTCTTTATCATGGTGAAGAAGTTCCCTTCTCTTCCTGGTTTGTTGGGTGTTTTCATCAAGAAGTGGTGTTGGATTTTGCCAAATGCTTCTTCTGCATCTATTGAGATGATCATATGGATATCCTCCTTCATTCTGCAAATGTGGTGCATTACATTGATTGCTTTTCATATGTTAAACCACTAGCATCTACATGCTGTGCCTCTCAAAAATGCTATACTTAACTTCTTGGGATAAGTCTCATTTGGTCGTGGTTGAACAAGCCTTTCATTTTGATACTGGATTTAATTTGCTAGTGTTTTGTTGAATATTTTTGCATCTGTATTCATCTGTCTTTAATTCTTTCTTTTATAATATCTTTGTATTTAGTATCAAGGTAATGCTGGCTTCATAGACTGAGTTAGGAAGTGTTCATATCTTTAATTATTTTTTTGAGTTTGAGAAGGATTGATAATACTTCTTTTTAAATGGTTGATAGAGGCTGTATCAATTTACATTCCCACCAATAGCCTCTATCAACCTTTTTTTTTAACATCTTTATTGGAGTATAATTGCTTTACAATGGTGTGTTAGTTTTTGCTTTATAACAAAGTGAATCAGTTATACATATACATATGTTCTCATATCTCTTCCCTCTTGCATCTCCCTCCCTCCCTCTATCAACCTTTTAAAAAGAAGTATTTTCAATCCGTCTCAACTTAGAGTCTGTCATACAGAGTGAAGTAAGTCAGAAAGAGAAAAACAAATACTGTATGCTAACACATATATATGGAATTTAAAAAAATGGTTCTGAAGAACCTAGGGGCAGGACAGGAATAAAGATGCAGATGTAGAGAATGGACTTGAGAACACAGGGAGGGGGAAGGGTAAGCTGGGACAAAGTGAGAGAGTGGCATGTACATATATACACTACCAAATGTAAACTAGATAGCTAGTGGGAAGCAGGTGCATAGCACAGGGAAATCAGCTTGGTGCTTTGTGACCACCTAGGGGATGGGATAGGGAGGGTGGGAGGGAGATGCAAGAGGGAGGGGTATGGTGATATATGTATATGTAGAGCTGATTCACTTAGTTATACAGCAGCAACTAACACAACAACGTAAAACAATTATACTCCAATAAAGATGTTAAAAAAAAAGGTTGATAGAATTAGCCATATGAAGCCATATGGTCCTGGGCTTTTCTTTTTGGGGAGGTTTTTGATTACTAATTCAATCTCCTTGCTAGTAGTAGGTCTATTCAAAATTTCTATTTATTTTTGAATCATTTTTGGTATTGTACGTTTCTTGAAATTCGCCCATTTCCTCTAAGTTATCAAATTTCTTGGTGTACAAGTGTTCATAGTATTCTTTACAATTCTATTTCTTTCTTTAAGGTTGATAGTAATGTCCCCACATTCATTTCTTATGTTAAAACTTGAGCATTCTTTTTTCTTAATCAGTCGAGCTTAAGGTTGATCAATTTTGTTGATCTTTTCAAAGAATCAAGCTTTGGTTTCATTTTTCCCCTAATTTTAAAAAATTTTATATTTTATTTATCTCTGTTGCAATCTTTATTATTTCCTTCCTTACAGTATCTATTATGACTGCTAATTTATTCTTCTTTTTCTAGTTTCTTTAATTATAAGTGTAGTATATTATCTTGAAATCTTTTTCTCTTTTTTAATTATTTTTTTATTTTTTTAACACCTTTATTGGAGTATAATTGTTTTACAATTGTGTGTTAGTTTCTGCTTTATAACAAAGTGAATCAGCTATACATATACATATATCCCCATATCTCCTTCTTTTTCTCTTTTAATGTAGGCATTTACAACTATAAATTTTCCTCTGAGCACTCCTTCTGCTGTATCCCATAAGCTTTAGTACATTGTGTTTTGGTTTTTATTCATCTCAAAGTATTTTCTAATTTACCTTGTGATTTCTTCTTTGAATCATTGGTTGCTGAAGTGTTGTTTAAATTCTAAAAATTTCTGAATTTTACAGTTTTCCTTCTCTTGTCAATATCTAGCTTCATTCAGAGAACACATTTTGTATAATATCAATCTTTTTAAAATTTACTGAGATTTGTTATGTAGTCTAACATACAATTTATTCTGGAGAATGCTCCATATGCCCTTGAGGAGAATGTGTAGTCGGCTATTGTTGGGTGCAATGTTCTCTGTACGTCTGTTAGGTGTAGTTGGCTTATAGTGTTATTCAAGTCGTCTATTCCCTTATTGGTCCTCTGTTATGTTGTTTTATACATTATTCAATATGATGTATTTATGTCTTCCATTATTTTAGAATTGTCTAATTCTTCCTTCAATTTCTTCAATTTTTTGCTTCATATATTTTAGGACTCTGTTGTCAGGTGTGTGCAAATTTATAATTGTTGTATCTTCTTCATAGATTGACCAGTTTATCAGAATATAATATCATTTTTTGTCTCTTTTAACATTATTTTACTAAAGTCTACTTTGTTTGAATAATAGTGTATACATCACAACTCTCTTTCAGTTACTATTTCCATCGAATATCTTCTGCCATTCTTTATGTTTCAACCTATATGTGTCTTTGGATCTAATATGAGTCTCTTGTAGAAAGCATACAGATGAACCACGTATTATTTTTCTTCTTTTTTTTCTTTTTTCTTTTTTTTTGCTACACTGCACAGCATGTGGGATCTTTGTTCCCTGACCAGGGATCAATTGAACCCATGCCCCGTGCAGTGGAAGCACAGAGTCTTAACCACTGGACCACCAGGGAAGTCCCGAACCATGTTCGTTTTAAAAAATCCGGTCTGCCAGTCTCTGTGTTTTATGTAAAGACTTTAATCCATCTAAATTTACAGTGATTACTGATAAGAAAGGACCTATATTTGCCATTTTGCTAGGTGTTTTCTATATTTCTTATATCTTTCTTGTTCCTCAATTCTATTATTGCTTTGATTTGTATTTGATTTTTTCTAGTGTACCACTTTGATTCCCTCCTTATTTTCTTTTTGCATTTGTTGTTGTTATTTTCTTAGTGGTTACCAGGGTATTGCAATTAACATCTTAAATGATAGCAATCTAGTTGAATTGGTACCAGCTTCTCCCTGTCCTATTTTTTCCTTTTTTTTTCTTTTTAACATTTTTATTGGACTATAACTGCTTTACAGTGGTGTGTTAGTTTCTGCTTTATAACAATGTGAATCAGTTATACATATATATATATCCCCATATCACTTCCCTCTTGCGTCTCCTTCCATCCCACCCTCCCTATCCCACCGTTCTAGCTGGTCACAAAGCACCAAGCTGATCTCCCTGTGCTATGTGGTTACTTCCTGCTAGCTAAGTATTTTATATTTGGTAGTGTATATATGTCCATATATACACTACCACTCTCTCAGCTTGTCCCAGCTTACACTTCCCTCTCCCCGTGTCCTCAAGTTCATTCTCTAGTAGGTTTGTGTCTTTACTCCCGTCTTGCCCCTACATTCATCATGATCTTTTTTTTTTAGATTCCATATATATGAGTTAGCATACAGTATTTGCTTTTCTCTTTCTGACTTACTTCACTCTGTATGACAGACATTTAGTACACCCACCTCACTACAAATAACTCAATTTCATTCTTTTTTAGAGCTGAATACAATATTCCATTGTATATATGTGCCACATATCCTTTATCCATTCATCTGTCGATGGACTCTTAGGCTGCTTCCATGTCCTAGATATTGTAAATAGAGCTGCAGTGAACATTGTGGTACATGACTCTTTTTGAATGATGGTTTTCTCAGGGTATATGCCCAGTAGTGGGATTGCTGGGTCGTATGGTAGTTCTATTTTTAGTTTTTTAAGGAACCTGCATACTGTTCTCCATAGTGGCTGTATCAATTTACATTCCCACCAACAGTGTATGAGGGTTCCCTTTTCTCCACACCCTCTCCAGCATTTATTGTTTCTAGATTTTTTGATGATGGCAATTGTGACCAGTGTGAGATGATATCTCATTGTAGTTTTGATTTGCATTTCTCTAATGATTAATGATGTTGAGCATTCTTTCAGTGCTTGTTGGCAATCTGTATATCTTCTTTGGAGAAATGTCTATTTAGGTCTTCTTTCCATTTTTGGATTGGTTTGTTTGTTTGTTTTTTGATATTGAGCTGCATGAGCTGCTTGTAAATTTTGGAGATTAATCCTTTGTCAGTTGCTTCATTTGCAAATATTTTCTCCCATTCTGAAGGTTGTCTTTTTGTCTAATTTATGGTTACCTTTACTGTGCAAAAGCTTTTAAGTTTCATTAGGTCCCATTTGTTTATTTCTGTTTTTATTTCCATTTCTCTAGGAGGTGGGTCAAAAAGGATCTTGCTGTGATTTATGTCATAGAGTGTTCTGCTTATGTTTTCCTCTAAGAGTTTGATAGTGTGTGGCCTTACATTTAGGTCTTTAATCCATTTTGAGTTCATTTTTGTGTATGGTGTTAGGGAGTGTTCTAATTTCATTCTTTTACATGTAGCTGTCCAGTTTTCCCAGCACCACTTACTGAAGAGGCTGTCTTTTCTCCATTGTATATTCTTGCCTCCTTTATCAAAGATAGGTGACCATATGTGCGTGGGTTTATCTCCTGGCTTCCTATCCTGTTCCACTGATCTATATTTCTGTTTTTGTGCCATTACCATACTGTCTTGATTCCTGTAGCTTTGTAGTATAGTCTGAAGTCCAGGCACCTGATTCCTCCAGCTCTGTTTTTCTTTCTCAAGATTGCTTTGGCTTTTCGGGATCTTTTGTGCTTCCATACAAATTGTGAAATTTCTTATTCTAGTTCTGTGAAAAATGCTAGTGGTACTTTGATAGGGATTGCATTAAATCTGTAGATTGCTTTGGGTAGTATAGTCATTTTCACAATGTTGATTCTTCCTATCCAAGAACATGGTATATCTCTCCATCTATTTGTATCATCTTTAATATCTTTCATCAGTGTCTTATAATTATCTGCATACAGGTCTTTTGTCTCCTTAAGTAGGTTTATTCCTAGGTATTTTATTCTTTTTGTTGCAATGGTAAATGGGAGTGTTTTCTTAATCTCACTTTCAGATTTTTCATCATTCGTGTATAGGAATTCAAGAGATTTCTGTGCATTAATTTTGTGTCCTGCTACTTTACCAAGTTCATTGATTAGCACTAGTAGTTTTCTGGTAGCATCTTTAGGATTCTCTATGTATAGTATCCTGTCATCTGCAAACAGTGACAGCTTTACTTCTTCTTTTCCGTTTTGGATTCCTTTTATTTCTTTTTCTTCTCTGATTGCTGTGGCTAAAACTTTCAGAAGTATGTTGAATGATAGTGGTGAGAGTGGGCAACCTTGTCTTGTTCCTGATCTTAGTGGAAATGGTTTCAGTTTTTCACCATTGAGGACGATGTTCTCTGTGGGTTTATCATATATGGCCTTTATTATGTTGAGTTAAGTTCCCTCTGTGCCTACTTTCTGCAGGGCTTTTATCATAAATGGGTGTTGAATTTTGTCAAAAGCTTTCTCTGCATCTATTGTGATGATCATATGGTTTTTCTCCTTCAATTTGTTAATACGGTATATCACGTTGATTGATTTGCCTATATTGAAAAATCCTTGCATTCCTCGGAGAAACCACACTTGGTCATGGTGTATGATCCTTTTAATGTGCTGTTGGATTCTGTTTGCTAGTATTTTGTTGAGGATTTTTGCATCTATGTTCATCAGTGATATTGGTCTGTAGTTTTCTTTTTTTGTGACATCTTTGTCTGGTTTGGGTATCAGGGTGACGGTGGCCTCATAGAATGAGTTTGGGAGTGTTTCTCCCTCTGCTATATTTTGGAAGAGTTTGAGAAGGATACGTGTTAGTTCTTTTCTAAATGTTTGATAGAATTTGCCTGTGAAGCCATCTGGTCCTGGGCTTTTGTTTGTTCGAAAATATTTAATCACAGATTCAATTTCAGTGCTTGTGATTGCTCTATTCATATTTTCTATTTCTTCCTAGTTCAGTCTCAGAAGGTTGTGCCTTTCTAATAATTTGTCCATTTCTTCCAGGTTGTCCATTTTATTGGCATATAGTTGCTTGTAGTCATCTCTCGTGATCCTTTGTATTTCTGCAGTGTCAGTTGTTACTTCTCCTTTTTCACTTCGAATTCTATTGATTTGAGGCTTCTCCCTTTTTTTCTGGATGAGTCTCGCTAATAGTTCATCAGTTTTGTTCATTTTCTCAAAGAACAAGCTTCTAGTTTTATTGATCTTTGCTATCGTTTCCTTCATTTCTTTTTCATTTTTTTCTGATCTGATCTTTATGATTTCTTTCCTTCTGCTAACTTTGGTGGTTTTTTGTTCTTCTTTTTCTAATTGCTTTAGTTGTAAGGTTAGGTTGTTTATTTGAGATGTTTCTTGTTTCTTAAGGTAGGTTTGTACTGCTATAAACTTCCCTCTTAGAACTGCTTTTGCTGCATCCCCCAGGTTTTTGGTCGTCGTGTTTTCATTGTCATTTGTTTCTAGGTATTTTTTGATTTCCAGTTTAATTTCTTCAGTGATCTCTTGGTTATTAAGTAGTGTATTGTTTAACCTCCATGTATTTGTATTTTTTATCGATTTTTTTCCTGTAATTGATATGTAGTCTCATAGTGTTGTGGTCGGAAAAGATACTTGATACGATTTCAATTTTCTTAAATTTACCAAGGCTTGAGTTGTGACCCAAAATATGATCTATCCTGGAGAATGCTCCATGAACACTTGAGAAGAAAGTGTGTTCTGTTGTTTTTGGATGGAATGTCCTATAAATGCCGATTAAGTCCATCTTGTTTAATGTATCATTTAATGCTTGTGTTTCCTTGTTTATTTTCATTTTTGATGTTCTGTCCATTGGTGAAAATGGGGTGTTAAATTCCCCTACTATGATTGTATTTCTGTCAATTTCCCCTTTTATGGTTGTTAGTATTTGCCTTATGTATTAAGGTGCTCCTATGTTGGGTGCATAAATATTTACAATTGTTATATCTTCTTCTTGGATTGATCCCTTGATCATTATGTAGTGTCCTCCTTTGTCTCTTGCAAAAGTCTTTCTTTTAAAGTCTATTTTGTCTGATATGAGAATTGCTACTCCAGGTTTCTTTTGATTTCTATTTTCATGGAATATCATTTTCCATCCCCTCACTTTCAGTCTGTATGTGTCTCTAGGTCTGAAGTGGGTCTCTTGTAGACAGCATATATACGGGTTTTGCTTTTGTATCTATTCAGCCAGTCTATGTCTTTTGGTTGGAGCATTTAATCTATTTACATTTAAGGTAATTATAGATATGTTCGTTCCTATTACCCTTTTCTTAATTGTTTTGGGTTTGTTATTGTAGGTCTTTTCCTTCTCTTGTGTTTCCTACCTAGAGAAGTTCCTTTAGCATTTGTTGTAAAGCTGGTTTGGAGGTGCTGAATTCTCGTAGCTTTTGCTTGTCTGTAAAGATTTTAATATCTCCATCAAATCTGAATGAGATCATTGCTGGGTAGTGTAATCTTGGTTGTGTTTTTTTCTCTTTCATCACTTTAAATATGTCCTGCCACTCCCTTCTGGCTTGCAGAGTTTCTGCTGAAAGATCAGCTCTTAACCTTATGGGGATTCCCTTGTATGTTATTTGTTGTTTTTCCCTTGCTACTTTTAATATTTTTTCTTCGTATTTAATTTTTGATTGTTTGATTAATATATGTCTTGGAGTGTTTCTCCTTGGGTTTATCCTGTATGGGACTCTCTGTGCTTCCTGGACTTGATTGACTATTTCCTTTCCCATATTAGGGAAGTTTTCAGCTATAATCTTTTCAAATATTTTCTCAGTTCCTTTCTTTTTCTCTTCTTCCTCTGGGACCCCTATATTTCGAATGTTGTTACGTTTAGTATTGTCCCAGAAGTCTCTGCAACTGTCCTCAATTCTTTTCATCCTTTTTTCTTTATCCTGCTCTGCAGTAGTTATTTCCACTATTTTATCTTCCAAGTCGCTTATCCAATTTTCTGCCTCAGTAATTCTGCTATTGATCCCTTCTAGAGAATTTTTAATTTGATTTATTGTGTTGTTCATGATTGTTTGCTTGCTCTTTAGTTCTTCTAGGTCCTTGTTAAACGTTTCTTATATTTTCTCCATTCTATTTCCAAGATTTTGGATCATCTTTTCTCTCATTATTCTGAATTCTTTTTCATGTAGACTGCCTATTTCCTCTTCATTTGTTAGGTCTGGTGGTTTTTTCCTTGCTCCTTCATCTGCTGTGTGTTTCTCAGTCTTCTCATTTTGCTTAACTTACTGTGTTTGGGGGTCTCCTTTTCACAGGCTGCAGGTTCATAATTCCCATTGTTTTTGGTGTCTGCCCCCAGTGGGTATGGTTGGTTTAGTGAATTGTGTAGCCTTCCTGGTAGAGAGGAGTAGTGCCTGTGTTCTGGTGGATGAGGTTGGATCTTGTCTTTTTGGTGGGCACTGCCATGTCTAGTCGTATGTTTTTGGATGTCTGTGACCTTATTATGATTTTAGGCAGCCTCTCTGCTAATGGGTGGGGTTGTGTTCCTGTCTTGCTAGTTCTTTGGCATACGGTTTCCAGCACTGGAGCTTGCTGGTCATTGAGTGGAGCTGGGTCTTGACGTTGAGATGGCGATCTCTGGGAGATTTTCACCGTTTGATATTACATGGAGCTGGAAAGTCTCTTGTGGACCAGTTTCCTGAACCTGGCTCTCCCATCTCAGAGGCACAGCCCTGATGCCTGGCTGGAGCACCAAGAGCCTGTCATCCACATGGCTCAGAAGAAAAGGGAGAAAGAAAGAAAGAAAATGATAAAAATGAAATAAAATTTAAAAGTTAGTAAAATAAAAAACAAAAAGTAATTTTTAAAAAATATTTTTAAAGTAATTAAAAAGAGAGAAAGAAAGAAAGAAGAGCACAACCAAACGAAAAAACAAATCCACCAATGGTAACAAGTGCTGAAATCTATACCAAAAAGAAAATCGAAAAAACAAACAAAAAAACCGGATAGACAGAACCCTAGGACAATTGGAAGAAGCAAAGCTATACAGACAAAATCACACAGAGAAACATAGACATACATACACACAAAAAGAGAAAAAGGGAAATATATATATATATCGTTATTCCCAAATCCATCTCCTCAATTTGGGATGATTCATTGTCTATTCAGGTATTCCACATATGCAGGTACATCAAGTTGACTGTGGAGATTTAATCCACTGCTCCTGAGGCTGCTGGGAGAGATTTCCCTTTCTCTTCTTTGTTCGCACAGCTCCTGGGATTCAGCTTTGCATTTTGCCGTGCGTCTGCATGTAGGTCGCCTGAGGGCGTCTGTTGTTCGTTCTGACAGGATAGGGTTAAAGGAGCAGCTGCTCGGGGGTTCTGGCTCACTCAGGCCTTGGGGAGGGAGGGGTACGGAGTGCAGAGTGAGCCTCCAGCGGCAGAGGCCAGCGTGATGTTGCACCAGCCTGAGGTGCGCCCTGTGTTCTCCTAGGGAAGTTGTCCCTGGATCACGGGACCCTGGCAATGGCGGGCTCCACAGGCTCCTGGGAGGGGAGGTGTGGATAGTGACCTGTGCTTGCACACAGGCTACTTGGTGGCTGCAGCAGAAGCCTTAGCGTCTCATACCCGTCTCTGGGGTCCATGCTGATAGCCGCGGCTCGCGCCCGTCTGTGGAGTTCCTTTAAGCAGTGCCCTTAATCCCCCCTCCTCTCGCACCAGGAAACAAAGAGGCAAGAAAAAGTCTCTCTGGCAGTTCCAGATTTTTTCCCGGACTCCCTCCGGCTAGGCGTGGTGCACTAGCCTCCTTCAGGCTGTGTTCATGCAGCCGACTCCAGTCCTCTCTCTGGGATCCGACCGAAGCAGATGCCTCAGCTCCCAGCCCCGACCCATCCCGGCGGGTGAGCAGACAAGCCTCTCGGGCTGGTGAGTGCTGGTCGGCACCGATCCTCTGTGCGGGAATCTCTCCGCTTTGCCCTCCGCACCCCTGTTGCTGCGCTCTCCTCCATGGCTCCAAAGCTTCCCCCACTCTGCCACTCGCCATCTCCGCCCGCGAAGGGGCTTCCTAGTGTGTGGAAACTGTTCCTCCTTCACAGCTCCCTCCCAGTGGTGCAGGTCCCGTCCCTATTCTTTTGTCTCTGTTTTTTCTTTTTTCTTTTGCCCTACCCAGGTACGTGGGGGAGTTTCTTGCCTTTTGGGAGGTCTGAGGTCTTCTGCCAGCGTTCAGTAGATTTTCTGTAGGAGTCGTTCCACATGTAGATGTATTTCTGATGTGTTTATGGGGAGGAAGGTGATCTCCACGTCTTACTCTTTTGCCATCTTGAAGCTCCTCTGTCCTATTTTTTCTTTTCTTTCCTTCTGGGAATCCCATATGCTCAATGGTGTACCATGTGTACCTTAAAGTCTCTTTTTCTTCATTAATTTTATTTCTGCACCTCAGACTAAATAATTTCAATTGACCTATTTTCACATTTGCATATTGTTTCTTCTCCTTGATCAAATACGCTATTGAACCCCATAGTGAATTTTTCATTTCAGTTATTATACTTTTCAGCTTCAGAATTTCTATTTGGTTCCTTTTTGTAATTTCTATCTCTTTATTGCTATTTTTTTTGCCAAAACATCATTCCCCTGGATTATATTACTTATTTATGCCAGCTTTCCTTTAGCTCTTTGAGCATATATAAGACAGTTGATTTAAAGTCTTTTTCTAATAAGTCCAATGCCAGGGCTTCCTCTGAAACTGTTTCTGTTAATTTTATTTTTTTAAATGAGTCAGACTTTCTCATTTGTTTGCCTACTTTGTCATTTATGTTGTTTGAAACTGGACATTTTGAATATTATAATATGATAACTCTGGAAAACAGATTCTCTTCCCTCTCTAGGGTTTGTTTTTATTGCTTGTTTAGGGTTAATTGTTTATTTATGCAGATTGGCTCTGAGTTGGGGCACTCCTTCAAAGCTTAGCCAGGCAACTTATAACTCTGCTTTAGACTTCACTTTCTGCTACTGGAAGCCTAAAGATCAGCCTGAGGTGAAAACTTCGGGTTTTCTCTGGTATTTTCTTAGCATACATCTAACTGTGGGCATACACATGGCCTTCTGGACTTCTTGGTATATGCAGGATCCTTTCCAAGCCCTTATTCCCCCATCTGTCTCACTACCCAAACTTCTTCCTTCCTAAATTTTCAGTCTGTTTGCTGTTTGCCCCCTTGCCACAGACAGCTGCAACTAGTATATTTTACTTTAAATGATTTTTAAAAATGCTTCCCAGGAGGCTCCTCCAGTTCTGAGAGAGTTCTGTGGGGAGGGGGGCAGGGGTTGGTTAAAACCTAGTCACGCCCCTGAGTCAATCTCTCAGGGCACCACCAGACAGAAAAGTGCACAACTGCAATCTTTTAAGAACTGCATCCATATTGCCCCCTTTGACACCAGTAAGCCACACCAAGAAAGTAGGCCACTGTTCCCATGTCCAGTGCTGGACTGGGGAGTGCAGGATAGCAGGTCAGTAAGTGAAAATGTTCTAAGGCTCTCTTATGATGTTTTTACAGCCTCTTCATTAAGCATTCCCCTTGTTTTAAGTTTTTTCTTGTATTTTAGAGTTCTGAAAAAGTTGATTCTGATAGTTTTTACTAGCTTATTGGTAGCTTCTATGATGGTTCAGATATTTGGAACTCCCTGCTCCACAATTATTCTCAGTGACATCACTTGCTCATTTGTTTTTAAGAGGTGTTCACATTATTCAGAAAAAAAAAATTGCTTCTGCAGATAGAGCCCTATGCAGCTATATTAAATACCTGTTTGTTTGTTTATTTGTATTTTCCAGAAGTGCATGTAGTCTTTCCAAATGTAGAGTGTCCATCAACTGGTAGCCATGAAGTATTTGAAGTCACAGTTGCAAATTGGCAACTAAGCTAAGTTATTCCTGATCCTGTTTTTAAGTCTCCACCTTTAGAGGCTCAGGCTTATCTGACTGTCTCCACCTTGAAGATTTCCTACACAGTGAATCAAGAAAACTTATAATTGTGTGAATCTTTTGCTGAGAATTGTTAAAACAACCCAGAAGCTTTTTACAAGGGCAAAAATCACAGGATGTTATCGGAACACTATGACCCTTGACCCCATTCCTAAGTTCCAGGATATGTCAGTACTACTCTAGTCATTGGATCAGCAGCATCATTATCAACTGAAAATAAGAAATGGATATTTATGGACCCCACTTCAGACCTACTGGAGAAGGGGACCAGGAATTTATGTTTTAACAAGCTCTCCATGTTTTTCTTATGAACAGTAAATTTGAGAAGCATTGTAAACTATAGTATCATTTGCATGTTTTCATTATTTGACCACCTACTGCCTTCCCAATCCCACCAAGCAGGTAATAATCCAGGCAGAAATGTTATCCTGGCATTAAATAGTTAATATAATTTCCATTTGTTTACTTTCTTTATATATGTTATTAGTCAGAAAATATTGGACAACTGTAGGAATTTGGGTTTCCATCTAATGTAGATGAATTTCATTTAGCTCTCTCTAAACAGGCACTCACTTATTTTCTTGGTTAGTACCTATTGTTGGTATTTGTTAATACCCCATAATTCCAAAAGTAATTTTATTAGTAGGATGGTAATTGTTACTTTGAAAATATATCAGACAATTTCTTTTAATTTTCTAATCTGTAAACTTCCCTAACAAAATTCCCAAAGAAGTCACTATTAGCCATAAGTTGGGCCATTGAAATTTAATATTATATAAATAGGTTTTTTCCTAAATGATTCCAACATTATATGGCCCATGTAGTGATCTTATGCAGTTTCCTATGATATTCCCTATATCTGTGGAGACCGTTCATGGGGAAAAAAACGCATCTCAAGCAGAACTATACTGGTTCCTTTTTATATTCAATCTATTGTATGCATTGTATTTAATTAAAATCAATTTGAATCAGACACGGACTTGTGTATTTCATTGTGTATTCCATCATACGATTTCGTCTTTGTCTTTACATCTTACATACCCTGGGAAGGATTTTACCCCTTTTCACTTAGGGAATAAAGGCTTTTTTTTGGTGATAAAAAGCATCTAAAAGGACAGATTGGATTTAGCACTAGTGATATTCTAACAGCATGAGGAACTGGCAGGGATGCTTAGCTGAAGCAGCAAAACCTGTGTTTGTAAAGTAACTTACCAAAGCTGATCAAGAATCTCCGTGGGTATTTTATCTTCTTGGAAGAGTCTTTGCCAGTCTTCCATAAAAGCTGTTCCCTGTCCTTGGATATTGATGAATGACCAGGTAATAAAGCATGAAGTTAAAGCCAAGAGTCCAACTACTTATCCATTTGGAGTGGGATGGCCTGAAAGGAAATAGTGACCTCAGGAGGATCAATTATAGAATGATTAAAGATAATTTGACATGCTGAGGGGTCCTGGGACTTTTTCTTTTTCTGGTTGACTATGGATGACCTAAAGGCCATTCTCTGTGATGTATAGCTTCTCCATGTACTGCTCTATGATTTGTGAGATGGGGGAGGAGTTAGTGGGGAGGGAATAGGGTAGGTTAAGGATGAGTTCAGTGGACTAGGGCCACCTAATTTCCTGTAGGAAGAAGTGTACCCTGTATTAGTTATCTATAGCTGCATAATAAATTACCCCAAAACTTAGAAGCTTAAAACGATAAACATTTATTTATTTATTTATTTATTTATTTATTTATTTATTTATTTATTTATTTATTTATTTATTTATTAACTGTTTCCATGCTTTGCTTTAATAATACTCATAGTGGGGAGACTAGTCTTACAGGGGTATTTTGACAGAATGGAAGAAGAAATTTCAGCATAATTTGAGCAAGCTTAGGTTTCTCACTGAAGATTTTTATGCAAAATTCATCTCAGTCCTTCATCAGGAGCCAGTTCTAATGACTTATCCTCTGAAATCATAATGAAATTTAAATTATCTTCTATGAAAGACAGGGATTTCAGATCCACGAATTTTTTAGTTCAGCTGACTTTTGTAGTGAAACTTTTCAAGGAAGCAGTATGTTTATTTACATTCTGGAACCAGTTCCTTAAATGGGGCAACTAATCCAGAATGTTTTCCAGTCATCACAACTGTGCCATCAGAATGTAATCCTACACAAATCCTAACTCCATTTATTAACTTACAATTTGTCAGTCAGGAATCCAGGTATGGATTAATGGGTTTCATGCAAGACCACACTGGTTCTGGATAGGGTGTTATTCTTCTCTCAAGGTTTGACTAGGGAGGATCTGCTTCCAAGCTCACTCAAGTGGTTTTTGGAAAGATTCAATTTGTTGCAAGCTGTTCCTTGCAGTTCCTTGCTGATTATTGGTTAGAGACTGCCCTCATTACCTTACAACATGGGTCTCTCCATAGGGCAACTGACATCATGGCAGATGACTTCCATTAAAATGAGAAAATTTAAGTAAGAGAGAATGAGCAAGACAGAAGTCGGAGTCTTTTTATAATCTAATATTGGAAGTGACATCCCATTACTTCTGCCATATTTTATTCATTAGAAGTAATTTACTAGGTCCAACCCATACCCAGCAGAAGGATATTACACAGGGCATGACTATCAAGAAGCAGTGTCATCGTGGACCATCTTAGAGGCTGCCTACCACAACCCGCATAGTATAAGATTCTCCATCCATTTGCTTAACTTCCTGGGATTCACTGGCAGTGAAGAGGAGATTTACACTAGACATGCCTTAAGGGATACAATTCTAGATCAATACATAATGCCAGAACTTCTGATATGAAAGCCTGTTATTACATAGTCAACAAAAGGGAAAGACATCACCTGGAGATAAGGCCATGATACCCCCCAGGCAGAAAGCATCTTACAAGAGGAACTAAGCTCTCTTAATCAGGATATTACAGATTATTATCTTCTCACAGTAGGCCAACCCTAATACAGAAAAGGGAGAATCCCTTCACGACCCCATATCATCTTGTGTGGCCTCAACCTTTGTATCCCTATTCCATAAGTTAGCTTTCACTCAGATCAGAGACCAATGCCCTCATATCTCCAAGTGACAACCACTATGCCTGGATGGAATTTTACCTTCCGTATTCATATCATGAAATGGTGCCTTCTGAAATCAGTATCCTTATTCCTATTCTA
Source organism: Balaenoptera musculus (assembly GCF_009873245.2). Taxonomy (NCBI): domain Eukaryota; kingdom Metazoa; phylum Chordata; class Mammalia; order Artiodactyla; family Balaenopteridae; genus Balaenoptera; species Balaenoptera musculus. The sequence continues at coordinate 47,446,028 of NC_045806.1, read as the reverse complement.
AGGAAATCCAGGTAACCCCCAAACTGAGAAGATTGCAATGTGCCTTTAACAAGAGGCAGAATATGCCAGACAAGAGTAACATTGTACTATGAATATATAAAAATTTTCCTAAGTTAAAGGAAACTGAGTGTAAGACAAATTTAACTTGAAAATAAGAACAAATGGACAAATTAATTTTTGGCTGAGAATGACTTAACATCTACAATAGCAAATATAATCCTGGAGCCAACAAAACTAAAACAAGTGAGTTAAAAAAATAAATTATGTTTTGATGGGCTTCCCTGGTGGCGCAGTGGTTAAGAATTGGCCTGTCAATACAGGGGACATGGGTTCGAGCCCTGGTCCAGGAAGATCCCACATGCTGCAGAGCAACTAAGCCCGTGTGCCATAACTACTGAGCCTGCATGCCACAACTACTGAAGCCCGCATGCCTAGAGAGTCCATGCTCCACAACAAGAGAAGCCACCGCAATGAGAAACCCATCACCACAACGAAGAGTAGCCCCTGCTCCCTGCAACTAGAGAAAGCCCACACGCAGGAACGAAGACCCAACACAGCCAAAAATAAATAAATTAAATAAATAAATAAATAAATAATGTTTTGAATAAAATTTATATAAATATACACTGGTGAATCACTTTTAAACAATTAAAAATAAACATGAAAACATTGGCAAATGAGCAGAATATGCATAATGGGCTAAAATGAGTCAGAAATAAATAGAAAAACATCACAAATCATTCAAAGAATCCCAAATGATGATGTCTAATCAAAGTTTAGAAACTTTGTCCTACAATACAGAAAAGTTAACTATGACTAACAAACCAACCACAAGGAGTATTTATATTCTATATACTGAATGTGTTGACCAAACAGTTTCTTTTAAATCATATTTTTCTTTCCTAGTAATTCATATTGCTTGGAATACAGAAGAACCCAGTTCACTGTGTCACACAGAACAGAAAGAGTCTACTTCTACATACACCATTCAATCATCATACCTCAGTAGGAGCTGGGGAGGCAGATTCAGTGGGGACTAAAGCTTTCCTACAATTTGGAAAAACTCTTTAAGAAAAAAATACAAAGTTACGAATGCAAAATTGTTATGAAAGTGAATATTTATTTAGAATGATGCTATGGACTGAATACTTGTGCCCCCACCCCCCAAAATTCATATGCTGAAATCCCAATCCTCAATGTGATGGCATTAGGAGGTGAGGCTTTGGGGAGATGATTAGTTCATGAGGGTGTAACCCTCATGAATAGGATTAGTGTTTTTTTTTTTTAATCAGTCATCAATTTTATACACATCAGTGTATACATGTCAATCCCAATCACCCAATTCAGCACACCACCATCCCCACCCCACCGCGGTTTTCCCCCCTTGGTGTCCATACGTTTGTTCTCTACATCTGTGTCTCAACTTCTGCCCTGCAAACTGGTTCATCTGTACCATTTTTCTAGATTCCACATACATGCGTTAATATACGATATTTGTTTTTCTCTTTCTGACTTACTTCACTCTGTATGACAGTCTCTGGATCCATCCACGTCTCAACAAATGACTCAATTTCGTTCCTTTTTATGGCTGAGTAATATTCCATTGTATATATGTACCACAACTTCTTTATCCATTCGTCTGTCAATGGGCATTAGGTTGCTTCCATGACCTGGCTATTGTAAACAGTGCTTCAATGAACATTGGGGTGCATGTGTCTTTTTGAATTATGGTTTTCTCTGGGTATATGCCCAGTAGTGGGATTGCTGGATCATATGGTAATTCTATTTTTAGTTTTTTAAGGAACCTCCATATTGTTCTCCATAGTGGCTGTATCAATTTACATTCCCACCAACAGTGCAAGAGGGTTCCCTTTTCTCCACACCCTCTCCAGCATTTGTTGTTTGTAGATTTTCTGATGATGCCCATTCTAACTGGTGTGAGGTGATACCTCATTGTAGTTTTGATTTGCATTTCTCTAATAATTAGTGATGTTGAGCATCTTTTCATGTGCTTCTTGGCCATCTGTATGTCTTCTTTGGAGAAATGTCTATTTAGGTCTTCTGCCCATTTTTGGATTGGGTTGTTTGTTTCTTTAATATTGAGCTGAATGAGCTGTTTATATATTTTGGAGATTAATCCTTTGTCCGTTGATTCGTTTGCACATATTTTCTCCCATTCTGAGGGTTGTCTTTTCGTCTTGTTTATGGTTTCCTTTGCTATGTAAAAGCTTTGAAGTTTCATTAGGTCCCATTTGTTTATTTTTGTTTTTATTTCCATTACTCTAGGAGGTGGATCAAAAAAGATCTTGCTGTGATTTATGTCAAAGAGTGTTCTTCCTATGTTTTTCTCTAAGAGTTTTATAGTGTCTGGTCTTACATTTACGTCTCGAATCCATTTTGAATTTATTTTTGTGTATGGTGTTAGGGAGTATTCTAATTTCATTCTTTTACATGTAGCTGTCCAGTTTTCCCAGCACCACTTATTGAAGAGACTGTCCTTTCTCCATTGTATATCTTTGCCTCCTTTGTCATAGATTAGTTGACCATAGGTGCATGGGTTTATCTCTGGGCTTTCTATCTTCTCAATGTGGTGGTATTAGGAGGTGAGGCTTTGGGGAGATGATTAGTTCATGAGGGTGTAACCCTCATGAATAGGATTAGTGTTTTTATAAGAGATCCATAGAGCTCTCTCACCCCTTCTGCCATGTGAGGACACTGTGAGAAGATAGCCATCTATGAACCAGGAAGCAGGTCCTCACCAGACACCAAATCTGTCAGCACCTTGTTCTTGGACTTCCCAGACTCCAGAACTATGAGAAATAAATGTTTGTTGTTTAAACCACTTTGTCTGTGGTGTTTTTGTTATAGCAGACCAAATGAACTAAGACTGATGAGAAACTGACATCACAACACTTTACATTTTTTAAAGCTGACAAACAATGTAAATGTCACAAAATATAGAAAAAAATAACTATATTTTTATTACCTGACTCATCTCTATAATCTTTTACCCTGCATTCGTTAGCTGCCTGCTCTTTCATTGCTTCTTCGTATGACAAGGGATCTGTAATATCATTTGTTTAATCAAATTTATTTTTCAGTTATCAATAGTTGGGATATGTAAATAATGTAAATTCATACATATGCAAAATAGAGTTTAAAGCAAAGGCTATAAAGAAGGATAAAGAAGGACACACATATGTACTTGCTGTCTGCTATAGGTCTACACCCTATGAACCCAGGGATTCTCATGAATTCCTTTTCACGCAATTCTTATTAAAAGCAAAAGAAAATGTGCAGTGGATGCAAAACTGAATGTGCTGCATTATTAGTATAGTACTTTCAGATGAGTCCTTCTGTTTTGTCTAGGCATAGATGAGAACCAAACTTTCCACTTATAATTTTACACATCTGATAATTTGAAAACTTTTTACAGACTTTCATTTCACTTAACTCCTTTCAAATCTTGTTTCTCCTCCTTTACCCACATATTTCTCAAGCCAAACACATTTACATCAGAATATCAGATGAGTTGGCACAACTAGAAGTCAGAATATTCCGGAAAGCCATTTCTATATCAGGGCAGTTAGCAATAAATTAAAAACATGGAAACAACTTCAAACCACATGAACATATCCTACTAAACTTCAACTAAATGTATCTGAAACTCCCTTTGCTCTTAGCAGATCTCAAATATGCTTGAAGTCACTCCAGTGTCCCCTGACAGAAAAGGTAGTATGATGGAGGGAAAGCTGAAGTGGAAAGAGACAACAATCTTAATCAAATGCTGTAAAAATATCTTACCTTTAAAATTTTGCAAATAAGATCATATGAACATGTCTCTAAGGTGTCTCCCAAGGTTTTAGAAGAAGCCTGTGAAAATGACAGACTCTAAAGCTTAAGATTTCTTAGTTCCAGAGTAAATCCACCTCTGCATCACACCTGATAACTTAGGTCTAGAGCACATAATGTCAGCAAGTGCTAAGAACAGAACTCTCGCATCTATTTTTCAAACCTCTTAGCAGCCTTCTTTAGAAAAATTGAATCACTACTCCTCAAAGGAAAATTTTGTGAATTTGTCATTTAACATGAGAAAGATGTTTATGTCTCCTTCTTCTCTTGGGAATTTCAAACCGAACAGAAAGGAAAATGAGACACAGAAATGTAAATTATGATATCAAGGAGACAAGGATACATTTATAATCTTGACCCACAATATATGTAGGAACAATGAGGACAGAGGAATGGTAGCTTACTTAGTAGAACAATGGAAGGTAAAATGTGTTTTCAGGGAAGCACAGAAAAAATGAGGAAAGCTCATTTTCTTCAAAGACTTTCATTTACTTTCAAGTAAATGTGTTAAAATTGTGGGAGCAGGGGACCAGGGACTATAAAAGATGGAGGTATGGTATGGGAATGAAAACTGGAGTGTTGCTAGAAAATCCAACAGTTAGACATTCTTCACTATCCTCTAGTCATACCTGGACTTTCAGGGTGATCTTAGTTCCACAGCTTCTGTCCCTATTGCCCCTGTAACTGCTCCAATGAGTAGAGCCTTAGGCCACAGAGACCGATGACTAGGCACTCTGTAACCTTTTTGATAGTGACATCTGACTTATCGAGGCTTGAGTGTCTTTCATCAAAATAGAAGTAGGATGGGTGCCTGGACGTAGCTCTCAGACCCTTTATATCATACTATCCTTAACAATTTACTTTCCCATTGTTCTTTGATTAGTGAGATCAGCTATTGTGGGAGAGATCTGTACCACTGTCTGTCTCAATTAGTTTCCAAGGTTCATTAAACTTAACAGGAATTTCCAAGTGTGAGCCTCCAATTATAACCATAGTGATGCCATTTGACCCCTGTAGTGCCAAGGAGTCACATTTTATATAGATATTAGTTTCAGAAATCAGCTAGTGATATGAAACAAGGATAGCCAAAATAATGTTATCTATCCATTGAGTGGTCAGTAAGCAAAATATACAAGATTTTATGTATAAAAACATGCACAGTATGTTATAATATATATAATATATTATATAATTGAATAATATATAATATGTAATAGAAAGAATACATTCAATATATAGTTTAAAGGTATTTTAATTCATAAGGGAAAGAAAACTATGCAATGTCATGTCATGTGAGCATTTATATTTGAAATCATTTAAGATATATGTTTGAGGGTAGAGTTTTATTGGTTTTGGTGAAGACAATAGCTAGAACTAGAGGCAGTAAAAGTTCTAAGGCCCAGAGAGATTAACCAAGTTGTAGTCTCAGGAAACCTATTAGTTATGCAAACACCAGGAAACCTATTCCAAAGAGCTAAAGCAATCTCAAAAGTCAGTGATGCAGATACATCCAAAAGTTTTGAATCAGTAAGAGATGGTAGTTTGAGTGGGAGAAGGTCAAGTGAAAGTGAGAATGGCCTGAGGTAGCTGCTGAGTATGAAATTTGTGTCTAGAGCTCACCTTTACCAGTCTCTAGATGAGTTAATATATCTTTGTCTTACAAGGATATCTTAAAGGGACCAAAGAAGGGAAGAGGGTAAGCCACCACCTCTACCATTTTCCCCTTCAGTCTCTATTTAGAGGCAGGGTGTTATGTCCTTAGTTCATCTGGTCAAAAAGCCCTGTTTTACTCTGAGATGCAATTTAGCAGGAGACAGGTTTTTCTGACAAATCTCTTGTTCTTGCCCTTACCAGGCATCAGGCATGGGGTCTCCTGGGTGCCAGGACCAGTTTCTTTTCATGCGTAATTTAGGTCTTCAGCTAAAGGTTTCCTTCCATAAAATTTTGAATTGGTTGCATAAACTACATAAGGATCATTGTCATTGGAAAAATTAAAGAACGCTGTGCTAGCCTCCCTTGCCTATTACACATAGGCAGCCTGTTACGTAGATGTAGCCTCACTCCCCTATGATATTTTGGGAGCCAAAATGGTGATTAAGGTCTCAGGTGAGCACAGCCAAGTGTATGGATCAAATTGGTTTTGTTCACGACTCAGTTACTTCCAACTAAGGCTGAATAGGCAGTTTCTAGGCTAGAGGGACTCTGAGGGCAGAGCGACACTTAGACAGGCTCCGCATATTTCATATTGTCCAACACAATAATTAATAGCTCTGCCATAGGTAAGTAAAGCATTTTAAAATGGAATAACAAGATTAACAACCAGCATGTCTTCCACAGTGAGCTGAATTTTGATTTCCCTACATTCCTCCAGGATGCACTGATCAAAGTCTCAGTCAGCAGGTGCTGGGCTTTTCAAACTTGGAAGTTCAATATATATAATCTGAAATGTGATGGTCTAGCCTTGCCATAAATAGACACTTTGGCAAAAGACAGAAGAGTAAGTAATGTTACCAACTCTGGGATTACCTTGTGATATGACAGTCAATATTTCTCTTTTGAAGATGCTTGTTGACTTATATTTGTGGAGAGTTCATGTAGTCTGAGTCAGGGTAAGCCAAGTGAGTATGGTTTTAAGTACACTGAATAGCATTGTTATACTTAGAGTTCAGCTAAATACCTCCATATCTGGGACTAGATCTGTAAGACAGGCACTTCAAATGTAAATATGAGGACTGAAACATACATGTGGTACCTGACAAAAACCAGGGAGGTGATGCAGACATCAAATAGGACAAAACCCCAATACTCAAATTGGCCCAGCTATGTCTGGAAAGCTGATTTTTCTTCACTGTCGTACTGAAATCTGAACGAGTATGTGAGTATCCCTCTCCACAGGGGCCTGGTTTCCTTTGAACTATTCCAGAAAGTCAAGGATTGGTGGATGAGGAGAAGACTCCCACATGCCCTGCGTCCTGGTAGAGTTGGAGCTCTCGATTCCTATTGATAAAGAGCATAGGGTCTCTGCAAGGGAGATGGAAAGTGTAGCCTATGGGAAGTAGCTGAAAAAGGATTTGGAAAGAAAAGGTGGTATGAAAGTTCAACAGAAAGACCACAGTCCAGCTCATTTGACACCTGTAAGGGCAGGAGTAACGTGGATGATAAGTTATAGTCCCAGCTATCTCTGTTTCCTTCTAAGAGATACAGTATCCAAGCTCTCCACAAAACCAAGATGCTGCAGCGCTTGCTAGGTGGTTTCTAGGTGAATTAATGATATAGTCATAAGGTCCCCTGACAGCACAGATGACTCTTACCAGCACTTCACAAGTAGACAAAATGCCCATCCCAGCCAGATGGATTCACAGAACTATTTGCTGTGGAACAAGTTGTTTATAGTAATCACCATATCTCTGCTCTTTCCTTTCCCTGTATTTCTGGTAAGGAGTAGCTTTTGAGCTTCTTTTAAACCGAATTTATTATAAATTCGTGTAAGCATCTATTTCATTGTAATGACTTCTAGGTCTGAATCAGTGAGAATAAAAACTGAAATAAATATTATTTGATTTGATTGTAAATTATGTTTCTTTTATTAAACATTCTTAATAGAGGTAAGGGAGATATTGACTAGAAATTTAGGTAGGCAGGTAAATTATATTATTCATGAATTTCATTTCAAGATTACAACAGGCTATATCAGTATAAATTAGGTTGTTCTCTGATATCAAATGACTCTAAAATCTCAGTGGGTTTCAACTACTCAGTTTATTTCCTGCTCATGTTATATGACCAGTGCTTGTCAGTTATAGCTCTGCTTAGTTATCGCCTTAACTCTGGAACTGAAACTGAAAAAGCAAACTTCATCTGAGAGATTGCCAAATTAGTGGCAGAGGAAATAAGGGAACATGAAAAACTACATCCTGGCTCTCAAAACTTCTGCCCAGAAGAGAAACTTTTCCCTTCTACTCACATATATTTGGCTAAAGCATATCACATGGCCAAGCCTGCCATAAATGGTAAGAGGGAATATAATACTTTGTCAGGAAGGAATACTAAATCTTTTTTGAATAATAAAAGAAAACAATAATACCATGATGGGCATTACAAAACTTTTTTATATAGACAGAGCACTGGGTCTGAGAACATTGAAAACTACTGAACCACAGAAACCAGCATATTATAATATGGTCCTTTACCTTCAGAGGTAGATGAATAAAAGTGCTTTTGATCACTAAGAACCTTAGTTAAAATCGACATCACTGATGGGGCCTGAAATATCAAGGCAGACTTTGCACTCCCTTAAAGCATATGGAAAATATTGTATACAATGTGTATATGCATATGGGCTGAATTGTGTCCCCCCAGATTCATATGAAGAAGCCCTAACTGCCAATGTGGCTCTATTTGAATATAGGGCCCTTAAGGAGATGACTAAGATTATATGAGGTCTTCAGGGTCGAGCCTTAATCCAATAGGACTGGAGTCCTTACAAGAAGTTAAAGAGATAACAGGAGTACACATACACAGAGAAAAAGGCCATGTGAGGACATAGTGAGAAGGCAGCCATCTGCAAACCAACAAAAGACACCTCAGGAGAAAACAAGTCTTCTGGCACCTTGATCTTGGGCTTCCAGCATCCAGAACTGTGAGAAAATAAATTTCTGTTGTTTAAGCCACCTAGTCTGTGGTATTTTGTTATGGCAACCCTAGAAGATTAATACAATATATACATTTTCTATGAAGAGTGGAACTTTTGCATTTGGCAAAGTCTCACAGAGATCTGTGAAATGGTAAAGGCATTCATTAACCTCAAAAGAGCAGAGTAGGAGTCCTGAAATTGTCAGTTACCCTGAACCTTTGAGTAAGTCACCTAACTTCTAAACCATAGTTTCACTGAATGTGAAATAGGAAAGATAATACCTCCTTGACAGAATTATTGTGACTTAGTAGCTAGAGTGATACGTTTAGAAAGTGAGATCATGTCACTCATCTCTGTGCAAAACCATGTGGTGGCTCTCCATTTCACTCAGAGCTAATTCTTACAAGATCCTACATGATGTGTTTCTCATACTAGTTGACCTTTTTCTATTATTTGTTCCTTGGCTCCTTCTGTCCCTTCCATGCCAGCTTCCATCTTTTCTCCATAGTACGTCCCAGGCACATTCCTTCTTCAGGCCTTTTTCTTCTTTTTTTAAAATTTATTTTTTATTAAGGTAACTTTAGTTTATAAAATTTTATAAGTTTCATGTGTACAACATTATATTTCTACTTCTGTAAACACTACAGCATACTCACCACCAAAAGTTGAGCTTCCATCTGTCACCATACAGTTGATCCCCTTTACCCAATCCACCCTACCCACTGCCTCTTCCCCTCTGATAACCACTATTCTGTTCTCTATATCTTGCTTTGGTTTGGTTTGTTGATTTATTTTGTTTTTGTTCATTCGTTTCTTTGCTTTTTATATTCTACATATAAGTGAAAACATACTATATTTATCTTTCATTGTCTGACTTGTTTAACTTAGCATAATACCCTCGAAATCCATCCATGTTGCCACAAATGGCAAGATTTCATATTTTTTATGGCTGAGTAGTATTCCAGTGAATATAGATATAGATATCTCACACCTTCTTTATCTATTCATCTGCTAATAGACACTTAGGTTGTGTCCATATCTTGGTTATTGTAAGTAATGCTGCAATGAAGATAGGGATGCATATACTTTTTGAATTAATGTTTTCATATTCTGTTGGGTAAATACCCAGAAGTGGGATAGCTGGATTATACGGTAGTTCTATTCTTAATTTTTTTAGGAATCTCCATACTGTCTTCCATAGTGGCTGCACCAATTTATATTCCCATCCACAATGTATGAGGGTTCCTTTTTCTCCACATCCTGCCCAACACTTGTTATTTCTTGCCTTTTGGATAATAGCCATTCTAACAGGCTTGAAGTGATAGCTCATTGTGGTTTTGATTTGCATTTCCCTAATAATTAGTACTGTTGAACATCTTTTCATGTGTTTGTTGGATATCTGTATATCTTCTTTGGAAAAATGTCTGTTCATCTCCTCTGCCCATTTTTTAATTGGGTTGCTTGTTTTTTTTTGCTGTTGTTGTTCAGTTGTATAATTCTTTATATATTTTGGATATTAACCCCTTATCAGATATTCAATTTGCAAATATCTCCTCCCATTTGGTAGGTTTTTTCCTTTTGTTGATGATTTCCTTTGCTGTGCAAAAGCTTTTTAGTTTGATGTAGTCAAATTTGTTTATTTTTGCTTTTGTTTCCCTTGTCTGATGAGATATTTAGAAAGATATTGATAAGACCGATGCCAAGGAGCCTACTGGTGATATTTTATTCTGGGATATTTATGGTTTTGGAGCTTATATTCAAGTATTTAATCTATTTTGCATTGAATTTGGTGTATGATCTGAGATAGTGGTCTAGATTTATCTTTTGCATGTGGCTGTCCAGTTTTCACAAAACCATCAACTGAAGACACCATCCTTTCTCCATTGTTCTTTGCTCCTTTGTTGTAAATTAATTGTCCATATATATGTGGGTTTATTTCTGGGCTCTCAATTGTGTACAATTGATCTATGTATCATTTTTTTTGCCAGTATTATGCTGTTTTGATTACTATAGCTATGTAATACAGTTTGAAAGTAGGGAGTGTGGTACCTCCAGCTTTGTTTTATTACAGATTCAATTTCATTACTGGTAATCGGTCTGTTCATATTTTCTATTTCTTGCTGGTTCAGTCTTGGGAGATTATACATTTCTAGGAATTTGTCCATTTCTTCTAGGTTGCCTATCTTATTGACATAAAATTGTTTGTAATAATCTTTTATAATCCTTTGTATTTCTGTGGTGTCAGTTGTAACTCCTCCTTTTTCATTTCTGATTTTATAGATTTGGGCCCTCTCTCTTTTTTCCTTGATGAGTCTGGCTAAAGGTTTATCAATTTTATCTTTTTGAAGAGCCAGCTCCTAGTTTCATTGATTTTTTTCTATTGTTTTTCTAGTCTCTATTTCACTTATTTCTACTCTAACCTTTATGATTTCTTTCCTTCTACTAACTTTGGGTTTGTTTGTTCTTCTTTTTTAGTTCCTTTAGGTGTAAGGTTAGGCTGTTTATTTGATATTTTTCTTGTTTCCTTAGGTAGGCTTGTATCACTATAAATGTCCCATTTAGAACTGCTTTTGCTTGCATCCCTTAGATTTTGGATTGTTGTGTTTCCTTTTCATTTGTCTTCAGGTATTTTTTTTTTATTTCTTCAGTGACCTATTGGTTGTTTAGTAGCATATTGTTTAGCCTCCATGTGTTTGTGTTTTTGCAGGTTTTTTTTTCTTCTTGTAGTTGATTTCTAGTCTCATAGTGCTGTGGTCAGAAAAGATGCTTGATATTATTTCAATTTTCTTAAATTTACCAAGGCTTGTTTTGTGGCCTAGCCTGTGATCTATCCTGGAGAATGTTCCATGTGCACTTGAGAATAATGTGTATTCTGCTGCTTTTGGATACAATGTTTCATATATATATAATATATCTGGTCTAACATTTCATTTAAGGACAGTGTTTCCTTATTGATTTTCTGTCTGGATGACCTGTCCATTGATGTAAATAGGGTGTTAAAGTCCCCTACTATTATTGTGTTAGTGTTGACTTATCCCTTTATGTCTGTTAATATTTGCTTTATGTATTTAGTTGTTTTTATATTGAGTACATATATATTTACAATTGTTATATCTTCTTGGATTGATACCTTGATTATTATGTAATGTCCTTTTTTGTCTTTTGTAACACTCTTTATTTTAAATGTAAGTATTGCTACCTTGGCTTACTTTTCATTTCCATTTGCATGGAATACCTTTTTCTATCCCCTCACTTTCAGTCCGTGTGTGTCTGTAGATCTGAAATGAGTCTCTTGTAGGCAGCGCATACGCAGGTCATGATTTGTATCCATTCAGCCACTCTAGGATGTAGGGTTGCAGTTCTCCCTGGGCTGATGTCCACCTACTGGTGAGTGAGCCTGGTCCCAAAGCTAGAGCAGGCTTGCTGATGTGCAATATCCACAAATCTATCAACGTGATACACCACATCAACAAAATCTTTTAAAATAGTACAATCATCTCAGTAGATGCAGAAAAAGCATTTAGCAAAATCCCAACATCCACTCATGATAAAAAAAAAAAAACTTCTAGTACTATTTCGAATAAAAGTGGTGAGAGTGGATATCTTTATCTTGTTCCTCATGTTGGAGGAAATGCTTTCAGTTTTTTTACCATTGAGTATGATATTAGCAGTGGGCTTGTCATATATGGCATTTATTTTGTTGAGCTACATTCCTCCATACCCAATTTTTCCAAAGTTTTTTTGATTAGTTAGTTGAATCCATTTACGTGTAGGGTGATTATTGACAGATGAGGACTTAATTTTGCCATTTTATCTTTTGTTTTCTGGTTGCTTTATATCTCCATTGTTTCTTTTTCCTTGTTTGTCTGTCTGCCACTTTGGTTTGGTAGTTTTCTATGCTATTTTTCTCAGTTTCCCCTTTTGTTGTTTCATTTCTCCACTCTAGATTAATGTTTTGTGGTTACCACAAGGTTTGTATCAAACAACTCATAGATAAAATAGTCCTTTTTCTACTGATAGCATATTATCTTCATTTATCTATATGGGTTTTGTCCTTTTCCTCTTCCCCTTTTCTGTTTTTGTTATCTCAAATTTTGCTTTTGATGCTGTGTGTTTGTTACCAAATTGAGGCAGCTATAGTTTTTTTGTTTGTTTTCTTTGCCTTTCTCTCCCTTTTTAACCTTTATGCTATAATAAAGTGTTTAAAATATATTCTGATTAAAAATTGTATTTTTAAAAATTCTGTCATTCCATTTATCAACTTACTCAAAGTTTTGTGTACTTTAGCCTCTTTGTTTCTAGAGAAAGAGATCCTTGCAACATTCCTTGTAAGACAAGGCTAGTGTTGATGAACTCTGTCAGTTTTTGTTTGTCTGGGAAAGCCTTTATTTCTCCTTCATATCTGCGAGATAACTTTGCTGACTAGAGTATTCTTAGCTGACAGATTTTACCTTTCAGTATTGTGTAAATGTCATTCCACTTCTTCTTGGCCTGTAGTGGTTCTGCTGAGAAATCTGATGATAGCCTAATGTGGGTTTCTTTGTAGGTTACCATCCTATTCCCCTGGCTGCCTTTAAAATTCTTTCTTTGTCATTGACTTTTTTTTTTAAACATCTTTATTGGACTACAATAGTTTTTACAATGGTGTGTTAGTTTCTACTGTATAACAAAGTGAATCAGCTATACGTATACATATATCCCCTTATCTCCTCCCTCTTGCATCTCCCTCCCACCCTCCATATCCCACACCTCTAGGTGGACAGAAAGCACCAAGCTGATCTCTCTGTGTTATGTGGCTGCTTCCCACTAGCTATCTATTTTACATTTGGTAGTGTATGTACGTACATGCCACTCTCTCACTTCGTCCCAGCTTACCCTTCCCCCTCTCCATGTCCTCAAGTCCATTCTCTACATCTGCGTCTTTATTCCTGTCCTGCCCCTGGTTCTCCATAACTTTTTTTTTTTTAGATTCCATATATATGTGTTAGAATACAGTATTTGTTTTTCTCTTTCTGACTTACTTCACTCTGTATGACAGACTCTAGGTCAATCCACCTCACTACAAATAACTAATTTTCGTTTCTTTTTATGGCTGAGTAATATTCCATTGTATATATGTGCCATATCTTCTTTATCCATTCATCTCTCGATGGACACTTAGGTTGCTTCCATGTCCTGGCAATTGTAAATAGAGCTGCAATGAACATTGTGGTACATGACTCTTTTTGAATGAGGGTTTTCTCAGGGTGTATGCCCAGTAGTGGGATTGCTGAGTCGTATGGTGGTTCTATTTTTAGTCTTTTAAGGAACCTCCATACTCTTCGCCATAGTGGCTGTATCAATTTACATTCCCACCAACAGTGCAAGAGGGTTCCCTTTTCTCCACCACCTTTCCAGCATTTACTGTTTGTAGATTTTTTGATGATGGCCACTCTGACTGGTGTGTGATGATATCTCATTGTAGTTTTGATTTGCATTTCTCTAATGATTAGTGATGTTGAGCATTCTTTCATGTGTTTGTTGGCAATCTGTATATCTTCTTTGGAGAAATGTCTATTTAGGTCTTCTGCCCATTTTTGGATTGGGTTTTTTGTTTTTTGATATTGAGCTGCATAAGCTGCTTGTATATTTTTGGAGATTACTTCTTTGTCAGTTGCTTCATTTGCAAATATTTTCTCCCATTCTGAAGGTTGTCTTTTCGTCTTGTTTATGGTTTCCTTTGCTGTGCAAAAGCTTTTAAGTTTCATTAGGTCCCATTTGTTTATTTTTATTTCCATTTCTCTAAGAGGTGGGTCAAAAAGGATCTTGCTGTGATTTATGTCATAGAGTGTTCTGCCTATGTTTTCCTCTAAGAGTTTGATAGTGTCTGGCCTTACATTTAGGTCTTTAATCCATTTTGAGTTTTTTTTGTGTGTATGGTGTTGTTAGGGAGTGTTCTAATTTCATTCTTTTACATGTAGCTGTCCAGTTTACCCAGCACAACTCATTGAAGACGCTGTCTTTTCTCCATTGTATATTCTTGCCTCCTTTATTAAAAATAAGGTGACCATATGTACATGGGTTTATCTTCATGTGTTGGGCAGAGGCACCTTTATTGATTTGTGGATGTTTTACTGGTTGTATATTGAAGAAGAGACACAAAGGGTGTATCTCACTTTGCCATGATGCTGATGTCACTTCTGTAGGATCTTTTCTTCTGCACTCTAGTTTTTCCCACTACTTGGAATGCCATTCATCAAGATAAGTTTCTTTTCTTTTCTTTTTTTTTTAAGCGAATCCTCTTTGAGGTCAAGGACTTCTTTTTTTTTTAATATAAATTTATTTATTTATTTATTTATTTATGGCTGTGTTGGGTCTTTGTTGCTGCACGTGGTCTTTCTCTATTTGCGGTGAGTGGAGGCTACTCTTTGTTGCAGTGCAGGGGTTTCTCCTTGCTGTGGTTTCTCTTGTTGTGGAGCACAGGCTCTAGGGCACACGGGCTTCAGTAGTTGCAAGATAAGTTTCTTAATTCATTGAGTCTTTGCTTCAATTTCACTTTCTCAATGAAGTCTAGTCTGACTATTGTATTTAATACTGATCTTTTCATTCATCCAAAGAATCTCATATTCCCATTACTCATTGTACAGTTACTTATTTTTTTATACCATGAGTCACTTCCTAACATACCATATACCTTGCTGTTTATAATGTTTATGATTGTTCAACTTTGCATTTTCCAAGTTTTCAGAATATTAAACTATTCATAATATACTTTGTATATTAAATTCACAGCTTGTTATACATATTAGATATTATTTCCACATGTAAATTGAATTGCATGAAAACTAATTAGGATGAAGGTGACTGTAAAGGGTAATAAGATATTTTCAGCAAGTGTTGGTATCCTGGGAAAACCTCCATCCCTCCCCATCACCCAACTTTATAAAACACATATTTTAATTAAACTTTTTATTTCTACATAATTGTATTAATATGCATTTCTAAAAAATAATTCAGATATAACCCATGTACACTATACCCAATTCCCTCAATGATAACATCTTGCAAAATTGTAGTATAATATCACCACCAAGAAAATTTTAGCAAATTGAATTCAACAGTATGTTAAAATGATCATACACCACGATAAAATGGGATTTATTCCAGGGATACAATATCCACAAATCTATCAACGTGATACACCACATCAACAAACTCCTTTAAAATTGTACAATCATCTCAGTAGATGCAGAAAAAGCATTTAGCAAAGTCCCAACATCCACTCATGATAAAAAAAAAAAAAACTTTGGAAAAAGTGAGTATGGAGGAATGTAGCTCAACAAAATAAATGCCATATATGACAAGCCCACTGCTAATATCATACTCAATGGTAAAAAAACTGAAAGCATTTCCTCCAACATGAGGAACAAGATAAAGATTCCCACTCTCACCAATTTTATTTGAAATAGTACTGGAAGTTCTAGCCAGAGCAATCAAGCAAAAATAAATAAATAAATAAGTAAATAAATAAATATAAATAAATAGCATCCAAATTGGAAATGAAGAAATAAAACCATCTCTATTTTCACATTACATGATATTATATGCAGAAAATCCTAAAGACTCCACAAAAAAAAACCTGTTAGAACTAATCAGCAAATTCAGTAAATTTGCAGAATAAAAATTCAATATACAAAAATCTGTTGCACTTCTATACACTAATAAAAAAATTACCTGAAAGAGAGATCAAGAAAACAATGCCTTTTGCAACTGCACAAAAAAGAATAAAATATGTAGGAATAAATTTAACCTAGGAAGCGAGAGACCTATACACTAAAGACTCTAAGACATTGATGTAAATTGAAGAATACACAAATAAATGGAAAGATATTCTATGCTAAAGGATTGGAAGAATTAATATTGTTAATGTCCATACTATTCAGAGCAATCTATAGATTCAGTGTAATCCTTGTCAAATTCCCACTGGCATTTTTCACAGAAGTAGAACAAATAATCTTAAAATCTGTATGGAAAGAAAAAAGACCTGAATGGTCAAAGTAAACTTGAGAAAGAACAAAGCTGGAGGCATAACAGTTCCTAACTATAATACTTCTTAACTATAACTATAGCACTTCCTGATTTCTAACTATATACCAAAACCATAGTAATCAAAACAGTGTGGTATTGGCAAGAAAGAAAAAAAGACACATAGATCAATGAAACAGAAAAAAAATAGCTCAGAAATAAACCCATGCATATGTGACCAGTTAATTTATGACAAAGGAACTAAGAATATACAATGGGGAAAGGATAAATAAATAATGTTGGGAAAACGGGGCAGCCACATGCAAAGGAATGAAACTGGACAACCACAAGATAATACCATACACAAAATATACCAAAAATAGAATAAAAACTTGAATTAAAGACCTGAAACTATAAAACTCCTAGAAGAAAATATAATGGGTTAGCTCCTTGACATCTGTCTTGGCAATTTCTTGCATTTGACACCAAAAGCAAAGGCAACAAAAGCAAAAATAATCAAGTGGGACTATATCAAACTAAAAAACTTCTATACAACAAAGGAAATCATCAACAAAATGAAATGGCAACCTATGGAATTGGAGAAAATATTTGAAGAACATATATTTGATAAGGGGTTAATATTCAAAAAATATAAAGAACTCATACAACTCAACAGCAAAAAACCCAAACAATCCAATTAAAAAATGATCAGAGGATCTGAATAGACATTTTTCCAAAGAAGACATTCAAATAGTCAACAGGTACATGAAAATGTGCTCAGCATCACTAATCATCAGGAGAATGTAAATCAAATCCATAATAGATATTACCTCACACCTGTTAGGATGACTATTGGCAAAAAGACAAGGAATAACATGTGTTCGTGAGGATGTGGGGAAAAGGGAGCCCTTGTGCACTGTTGTTAGGAATGTCATTTGGTACATTCACTATGGAAAAGAGTATGGAGGTTTCTCAAAAATTTAAAAATACAACTACCATTTGATACAGCAATTCTACCTCTGGGAAGTGAAATCACTATCTTGAAAAGATACCTACACCCCCATGTTCACTGCAACATTATTTACAATAGCTAAGATATGGAAACAACCTATGTGCCCCTCAACAGATGAATGAATAATTTGAGAAATATATATTATATATTTATTAAATGGAATATTATTCAGCCATAAAAAATAAAGAAGTTCTGTCTTTTGCAACAACATGAATGGACATTGAGGGCATTATGCTAAGTGAAATAAGTCAGACAGAAAGACAAATACTGTATGATCTCACTTATGGGTAGAATCTTTCAAAAAGCCAGACTCATAGATACCAAGAAGAGATTGGTGGTTGCCAGAGAAGGCAGCTAGAGGGGTGGGCAAAGTGGGTGAAGGAGGTCAAAAGGTACATACTTCCAGTTTTGAGATAAATAAGTCCTGGGGATGTAATGTACAGCATGGTGACTATAGTTAACAATATTTTATTGTGTATTTGAAAGTTGCTAAGAGCATAGATCTTAAAATTTCTCACTACAAGAAAAAAAGTTTGTAACTATGTGTGGTGATGGATGTTGACTAAACTTATTGTGGGAATCATCTTGCAATATACACATATATGAAATCATTTTGTTGTACACCTAAAACTAATACAATAGTATTATATTTCAATAATAGCTCAATAAAAACTGTTTAAGGATAGTTAAAAACCCAACCCTATAGTATAATACCACAAGATGTTAGACATTGATATAACCCATCAATCTTACTCAGATTTCCCCAGTTTTATCTGTACTTGTGTGTGTGTGTATTTAGTTTTATGTAATATTATTGCATGCGTAGATTCATGTAGTCACTGCCACAGTCAAGATAAAAAACCAGTGCCTTCACCGCAAGGATCCCTTGTGTTGCCCTTTTATATCTACAATGTCCTCCCTCCTGCCCTGCCCTGCTCTTAATCCCTGGCAACTACAAATCAGTTCTCCATTTCTATAATTTTGTCTTTTCAAAAATGTTATATAAATGAAATCATATAGTAATAACATTTTTTGATTTATTTCTCACTCAAAATAATTCCCTGGAGATTTATCCAAGTTGCTTTGTGTATCAGTAGTTCATTCCATTTTATTGCTGAGTAGTAGTAGTCCATGGCATGAATGCCCACGGTTTGTTTAAACATTAACCCACTGAAAGAAATATAGGTTTTAACCAGTTTGGAGCTATTATGAATAAAACTGCTATAAACATTCATATATATATTTTTTAATACAAGGAACATAAAATTCATTTCTCTGAGATAAAGTCGCAAGAATGCAATTGCTGGGTCATACAACAATTGCATATTTAGTTTAATAAGGAACTTCCAAACTGTTTTCTGGTGTAGCTCTAAGGTATTGTATTCCCACCAGCAAAGTATGAGTGACCAGTTTGCATTGTCACCAGCATGTGGTGTTAATATTGTTTACCTTAGCTGTTCCAGGAGGTATGTAATATCTCATTGTGATTTTAATTTGCATTTCCCTAATTGATATGCTATCAAACATATCTTTTCATGGATTTTTTTTTTGCTGTCTATCTATCTTATTTGATGAAATATATATCTATGTATTTTGCCCATTTTCTAACTGTATTGTTTAATTTTTGTTTTGTTTGTTTTCTATTCTTGAATTCTGAGAGTTCTTTATATATTATAGATACTAGCTCTTTGAGAAAAAATGTGATTTGAAAATATTTTCTTCCTGTTTGTAATGTATCTTTTCATCCTCTTAAAGGGGTCTTTCATAAAGCAAAACTGTTTAATTTTGATAAACTTTAAATTATTGATTTTTCCTTTTATGAAACATTCTTTTGGTGTCAAGTCTCTTAGCATGGCCCTAGATCCTGAAGATATTCTTATGTGCTTCTTTCTAAAAGTTTATAGTTTTACATTTTATATTTAAGTCCATGATCCGTTATGAGTTAGTTTTTATATAAAGTATGAGGTTTAGGTTGAAGTTTATTTTTTTGCCAACGGATGTCCAATGGCTCCAGAACCATTTGTGGAAAAGGGGCTCTTTGCTTCATTGACTTGCTTTTGCAACTTGTCAAAAATGCCAACAGGGCATATTTATGTGGGCCTATTTCTGAGTTCTCTATTTTGTTCAATCAATCTATGTGTCTATCTTTCTGCCAATATCACACTGTCTTGATTACTATAACTCTATAGCCAACTTTAATATCAGGTAGAATAACTCCTCTCACTTTATTCTTCTTTTTAAAGATTCTTTTAAGATAGTCTTGGGCCTATATATTTTCATATAAATTTTATAATGAATTTATGTTTACAAAGAACTTGCTTTAATTTTGATAAAAATTGGATTAAACCAATTTGTAAAGAATTGACATCTTTACAATGTTGAGTCTATAAATCCATAAACTTGAATGTCTCTCCTAATTTTTACTTTTTAAAAAAGAGTACACTAAGTTTTATTAATTTAAGGAATAACATAATTACATACTCTTTCTGGAATTCTCTACCATTTTCCAAGTATATTTCATTTCTTTTCTTCTTTTTTGTGCATTGTAGTTTACAGATATTTATGTATTTATTTATCTATAATTAACATGTAACATTGTATTAGTTTTAGGTGTACAACATAATGATTTCATATATTTATGTATTGTGAAATGATTCCCACAGTAAGTTTAGTTAACATCCATCACCACACATAGTTACAATTGTTTTTCATCTGATGAGAAGTTTTAAGATCTAGTCTCTTAGCAACTTTTAAATATAAAATACAATATTGTTAACCACAGTCACCATTACATCTCAGGGCTTATTTAACTTATAACTGGAAATTTGTACCTTTTGACTCCCTCTACCCAATTCACCTACTCCCCACCCTTCACCTCAGACAACCAACAACCAATCCATTCTTCATAACTATAAGTTGTTTTTTTTCTTTTTTTTAAAAGATTTTTTTAGATGTTTTAAAGATTCCATTTATTTTTTTTAGCATCTTTATTGGAGTATAATTGCTTTACAATGGTGTGTTAGTTTCTGCTTTATAACAAAGTGAATCAGCTATACATATACATATATTCCTATATTTCCTCCCTCTTGCGTCTCCCTCCCACCCTCCCTATCTCACCCTTCTAGGTGGTCACAAATGGATGAGATAATGAAGTATTGTCTTTCTCTGACTTATTTCACTTAGCATAATGACCCCAAGGTCCATCTATGTTGTTGCAGATGACAAGATATTCTTCTTTTAATGGCTGAATATCATATATATATATATATATATATATATATATATATATAGTGATATATAATTTTATTTATTTATTCATCTGTTGATGGACACTTATTTTTAGGTCTTTATTGATATCTTTCATGATAATTTTATAATTTGCAGCATACAGATCCTGTACAAATTTTGCTAGGTTTAAACCTAAGTATTTCAAATTCTTTGGAGCAATTGTAAATGGTAGTGTTTTTAATTTTGGTTTTCACTTGTTCATTGTTAATATATAGAAATTCAATGAATTTTGGGTTTTGATCTTGTATCTTGCAACCTTGCTGGACTCCTTCATTAATTCTAGGAAATTTTTTTGTAGATTCTTTCAGATTTTCTATATAGAGGATCATATTACCTGCAAGTAGGGACTCTTTTATTTCTTCCTTTCCAATCATTGTGCCTTTTATTTACTTTTCTTGCCTCACTGTAGTAGTTAAAACTTCTAGTACTAGGTTGAATAAGAGTGGCAAGACCAGACATCATTCTCTTTTTCCTGATCTTAAGGAAAATATTAAATGTGATGTCAGCTATAGGTTTTTTTTTCTTTTAAGTTTTTTTGATGTGGACAATTTTTAAAGTCTTTATTGAATTTGTTACAATATTGCTTCTGTTTTATGTTTTGGTTTTTTGGCCGCCAGGCATGTAGTATCTTAACTCCCTGACCAGGGATCAAATCCACACCCCCTGCATTGGAAGACAAAGTCTTAACCACTGGACCACCAGGGAAGTCCCATAGCTATAGGTTTTTGATGATCTTCTTTATCAAGCTGAGGAAGTTCCTTTCAATTCCTGAGAGAGAGTTTGCTGAGAGTTTCTATCATGAATTGGTGTTGAATTTTGTCAAATACTTTTTTGGCACCAATTAATATGAATATATGATTTTTCTCTTTATCCTGTTGATATGGTGAATTGATAGATTTTTGAATGTTAAACCATCCTTGCCTACATGGAATACATTCTAATTGGTTATGGTGTATAATTCTGTTATACTCCTTGTTTGATTTGATTCGCTATTTAAAAAAATAAATTTTCATCCAAAATCATGAAGAACATGGGACTGTAATTTTGTTTTAGTTTAGTTTTTGTTTTTATTTGTTTTTGCCTGTGTTTGGTATAAGAAATAATACTGGCCTTATAAAATGATTTTGTAAGTATTTCATCCTTTTCTATGTTTGGGATGAGATTGTATGATACTGATATAATTTTTCTTTAAATATTTGGTAGAATTCTCCAGTAAAACTACCTGAACATAGAGGTTTCATTTTCATTAAATTTTTAATTAAATTTTATGTCTTCTATTTATGGTTTCTTTTATGGTTGTAGCATTATTCAGTTTGTCTATTGCATTTGGTTTGAGTTTTGTTAGTTTGTAGCTTAAGGAGAATTGTTTTATTTATTCTATGTTGTTGAATTTGTGGGCTTAATGTAGTTTGTAGTATTTTCTTATCTTTTTTATGTCTGTGGGGTCTGTAGTGATATCCCCTATTTTATTCCTGATATTGGTATTTTGTGTCTGTTCTCTCTCTTTCTCAGCAGTCTGGCTAGAAGTTTATCAATTTTCTTGATCTTTTAAAAACTAGCTTTAGGCTTCATTGATATTCTCTATGCTTTTGCCGTTTTCAATCCCATTGATTTATGATCCAGTCTTTATTATGTTCCTCCTTCTGCTCACTTTGAGTTTATTTTGCTCTTCTTTTTCTGGATTTTTAAGATGGAAGCTTACCTTTTTAATTTGAGGCTTTTTTTCTTTTCTAATACAAGAATTGAATGCTAAAATTTTTTTCTCTTATCACCACTTTAGCAGGATTCCACAAAATTTTTCATGTTATATTTTCATTATAATTCACTTTTTTAAATGTTTGATTTCCCTTGATCCATTTTTTGATCAAATGACTATTTAGAAGTGTGTTGTTTAATGACCAAGTTACAAGATTTTCTGTTTATCGTTACATTATTGATTTTAGTTTGATTCCATTGTGGCCAGAGAACACACTCTGGATGATCTAAATTATTTTAAATTTTTTGAAATTTGCTTATGGTCCATGATATGGTCTATCTTTTTGAACGTCCCATGGGTACTTGAAAAAGGGTAATGTACTGCTATGTGTTCTATATATGCCAATTAGATTTCTTGGTAAATTGTGTTCAATTTTTCTATACCCTTGCTAATTTTATGTCTAGTAGTTCTATCAATTACTGAGAGTAATGTGATGAAGTCCGCAACTATAATTGTATATTTTTCTGTTTCTCATTTCAGCTCTTGCAGTTTTTACTTTACATATTTTGCAGCTCTGGAGATCTTTGCACACACATTTAGGATTGCTATATTCTCTTGATGAATTAATCCTTTTATTATTAATGTTCCTTTCTGTCTTTGTTCATTTTCTTAGTTTCAAAGTCTATTCTATATGATATTAACATAGCTACTCCACCTTTCTTTTTATTAATGCTTGCATGATATATATACTATATTTTTGGTACTGATCTACTTATGTTCTTATATTTCGAGTGTTTTTGTTTTCTAGACAGAAAATTGTTGGATCATGTTTGCAATTTATTTGCCAATGTCAGTCTTTTAACACATTTAGTCCGTTAATATTTAATGAACATATTGATAGATTATGGTTTTTAATATTTTTTGCTTTCTATTTGCACTCTCTGGTTTTTATTTCCCTGTTTGCTTTTCCTGCCTTTCTGTGGGTTTCTTGTATATTTTTTAGAACTACATTGTGGTTCATCCAATGTTTTTATGTGTATCTCTTTTTATAATTTTGTTAGTGGTTACTCTAGGTATATTACATTACATATATATGTAAGTTAACAAAGTCTACTGGTGTCACTTTACCAGTTCAAGTGCAGTGTAGAAATCTTACCATCCTTTACATCCCTTTACTCTCTCCTGTTTATAAACTAAATGTCTTAAATATTTCCTCTACATATATGTAGAACCACATCAGACAGCATTATCATTTTTGCTTCAACTATCAAACATAATTTAGAAAACTCAAGAAGAGAAGGAAAGTCTATTGTATTTACCCATATTTTTGCTTACTTTGTCCTTTCTTCTTCCTTTGTTTCATGTTTTCTTCTTTTATTATTTCCTTTCTGTGTAAGGAGCTAACTTTGACGATTGTTTTATAAAAGGTATGCTGGTGAACAATTTTCTTAGTTTTCCTTCATCTGAGAATGCCTTCATTTCCCTTCATTCCTGAAAAATTCTTCTTCAGGGCACAAGATTCTGGCTTCACATTTCCTTTCTTTCAGCACTTAAAAAAATGGTATGCAACATCCTTCTGTCCTCCATGGTTTCTGATGAAAAATCCACTGTCATTAAATTGGTTTTCCCTTATAGGTAAGGTATTCCTTCTTTCTCACTATTTTCAAGATCTTTTTCTTTGTCTTGTTTTCAGATATTTTACTATGATGTGTCTTGGTGTGGATATCTTTAGGTTTATCTCATATTGCATTATCTCAGCTTCTTATATATGTAGGTTTATGTCCTTTGTCAAACTTAGGAAATTTCAGGCATTATGTTTTAAGCACTACCTTTCTTCTCTTCTCCCATGGGATTCCAGTAACATAAATGTTACATTTTCTATTAGAGTCTTACAGGTCTTTGAGATTTTTTTCCATCTTTTTCCAGTCTAGTTTCTCTCTGTTGTTCAGAATGGGTAATTTATATCATTCTATCTTCAATTTCAGTAATTCTTTCTTCTGTCCTTCCATTCTGCTGTTCAACCCATCCACTGAGTTTTTAATTTTGGTTATTATATTTTTCAGCTCTTGTTTAAATTACCTATTTCTTTGATGAAACATTCTATTTTATTGCTACACTTCCTATTTTTACATTTGGTTTGGGTGTGTTCATAATTGCTCATTAAAGCATTTTTTGATGGCGGCTTTAAAATCTTTGCAAGATAATTCTAACATCTCTGCCATGTCGATGTCAATATCTAGTGATTATCTTTTTTTTTTACATTTCTGTTGAGATCTTTCTTGTTCTAAATCTAAAAATGTTTTTTGATTGAAACTTGGACATTTGGGATTTTATGTTATGAGATCCTGGACCTTATTTAAACCTTCTGTTTTAGGTGACTTTCTTTTACACTGCTTTAGCAGGGAATGATGGGGTGCTACCTTGCTACTGTCAAGTCAGGGTAGAAATCCAGGTTTCCCACTTGGCCTCCATTGGCACTTGGTGAAGGGCTTCCTCATTATTGTTGAGGAGTCTAGTCTCCACTAAACCTCAACTTATATCTCACTGGCTGAGAAGGGTAGGAGTACCTCATTACTACTTATCCAGTGGCCTCCACTATACCACCAAGGAGTGGTGACCTCATTACTGCTTGGTGATTGTGACAGTCCTGATTCTCCACTTGATTCCCTGTGATATCATGGAAGTGGGGAGGGGGAGAGGTAACTTGTTACCGCTGAATGGGGGTGGTGGTCCAGGTTCCCCATGTGTTCTCCACTGACACCATGGGGGTGGAGGAGAGTTGTTATCACCCTGTGAGAATAAAAGTCCTGGATTCTTACTCTGATTTGTCTGACACCACCTGGTTTGGGGGATGGAGTTTGAGCTTGTGTTACAGGCTGCTGAGGGTGGAAGTCTAGGCTCACACCCTGCCCTTGTTGGTGGGAATGAAGGTGGGGCCAGAATTCTTTCTGTGATGTTTAACTGAAGAGCAAGTATTTTCCAAAATTTATGTTGTGTTAGCATTCCCATTTCCAGATCCCTTGGCTAGAGTGAGCAGGCTTTTCTTGGGACTTTTTGTGTGCAGAGTTTGGATTTTCTAGGCTACCACCTTTTCCAGTACCCAGTCTGGGATATTTCATGCAAACAGAAAAACCCACGATACTCATCACCATGTTGTTCCTCAGGACCTGGGGTCCATAACTGGTCTTCATTCTTTTCTTTACCTTTCAGAGTCTCTTATATCTGTTTTGTACATAATATCCAGGGTTTATTTGTACTTAGCAGGAATAATAGGGAAATGTATGTCTACACCATTGTCCCAGAAGTAAAAGTCTAGTAAATAATTTTTATGCTTGAAAATTTTTGGAAAAAATAAACAAACAAACAGAAAGAGGTTTAATGGAAAGATCTGGGGGAAATGACACAAAATGCAAAACTATTATGCACTTAAAATTTCAGGACAAAAAAATTTGTATATTACCTGTTTGTTATTTTCATGAAATTGTCTATTTTGACCATGGTCAATTTAGCATCTTAATCCATGTTCTTCTCAGTTTGAGGAAGACAGGTCTGCCACCTCTTCTCTAAAGACAAACAGGCAGAAGCAACTGAAAACAAAGCAATCCCTTAATACAATACAGGAGATAGGCCTTTGCCATAGCAGGACCCTCATTACTACCACACACACTTCAAGTCATCTTTGTCTAGATTGGGACTCTCATTTTTGACTCTCACAAAATATCAGACTAAGACCAGACCTCACCTCCAATGCAATGCTGTCTGCTTTACCTCAACAATACCAAGATGTAACTACTGAATCTGTGGCTTTTGTATTAATTACTGGGTGGAATAGGCAAGAACTGAGATTGACTCTAAATAGAATGTACAACAAAAAGTGAGAAATACTGAATGGATCCTGGAAAGGTCCCTGAGGGGGAGACAAAATTCACTGAGCTCAGGATAAGTTCAGTGAAAAAGTAGAGAGAGAAGAAAGACCTTGTGGCTGAAAACTGAAAATACTTAAAAGAAGAGGTTTGTCTAAGGGGGGGTTCTGCTGTGAAATTCTGTGGGAATAAACCCACTGACACTTGGGAGATGGCCCATGTGGCTTATATGTAGTCCAATAAAATCACTCATATATGACTGAAAGAACATGTTCTCATAAAAATATCTCATATTCCCAGATTAGTCAGGCAGTCCAATTCTGTCGAGGTCAGAGTCCTTACCCTTGGCCCTCATACAAGGAACTAGACCCAGCCCAGATCAGGGGATAAAACTTTAGTTCTGAGAGCAAAAGACAGAAACTTTTGTCTCATGAAATGATAATTATTCTGAGTAAAACCCTCTTAAATATAAAAAAAAATAATTTCAAAAATAGGCTAAATATGTTAAAAATTACTAGATTGAAAGAGGTTAAGATAAAAGGATTAAAAATGACTTACAAAATGCCTAACATAAATGTAAACTTAACAAACAGTACATAAGTTACAAAAATATATCCTAGTCTTTTTCAACCAGTTTGTAAAAATAATTTTTTCTCAGCATATGTAGGACAAACAGGCAGAAACAATTAAAACTAAGGAAATCCCTCATCACTTTCATGTATAAAGTATGTTTTTCCCATGGCAGGGCACTCAGAGCTTCTACACTCACCTCTAGTAAACCCTGCTTACACTAAAGCACACATCACTGTCCATCACACCAAGACACAGCAGCATCCCACACTAGGGTCCTTGCAACCGGTCCTTAGATCCATTTGATCCACTAGGATACTGTCAAGAGTCAGCTACTGACCTCGTGGCAGAACAAAATGCCCCAGGTGTTATGAAATGATAATTCAAAATCTTCCCAAACCTAGTTGTTTATCCCTTGCTGTAGAAAACTTGTCAGAAATGGTAATTTCCTTTTCTTTTTGTTGTAAGAGGTCATCTGTACAACTGGTACTTCAGCACCTCCTTCCACTAAGGAAAGACCAAAGGAGGGAGTCAAGAAAGAGAGGAGGATTAAGGGTGGGGAATAAATTGAACAAGGATGGAAAATATTGTAACTGAGGTATGGGTGCATTATGAAAGGGGATGATGGAAATTGCGAGTGATTGTAAGCATATTTCACAATGGAGAAGCAGGTTCCATTGGCTCTGTGGGAAGACTCTCCTTGCAACACATTTGCTACATTCATCCTCCACATGACTACTGGGTGGGGATTCCTGAGTAATGGACACAAAGTTTGTAGTGGAACTGCCTAAAGAAGGACCCTCCAGAATCAATCCATGTTGAACGGAGGGGAGAGCCTGGGGTGTGAAAGGGTGTAGTCAGGAATCAATCCAATAAGTAATGAGGTGTCCCACAAAATATGGCCACATCCTTAGATTAGGATTCCTGAAGGTAAAAACGAAGCTTCTGGCAAACAGACCAACTATATTTCATCCCTTGCCTGGAAAAGGCTCCTCAAGTTCCTGCCACATCTCTGATATACCTTACCCAGACAAGGGTTCTTATAGCTGTTTCACACAGCTTCTTACAGTCTCAAAGCTTACCCAGCCTGTATCGTCAACTCACAGACCTAGAATAAGTTCTGCATAGAGGTTCTCACTAACATGCCCTACATCTTCATGGTAGCCCTACTATGCCAAAGGGACAACTGTACAATTAATTCCCTTAGAATTAGTCCCTGTGTTACATAGGTCTCTCCCATTAGGTCTTCAGCTTAAGCGTTAGGACCCATGTACTGTTTACATACCAGAGTAGGTCCTGCTCTGAGAGGAGGTCATAGCAATTTTGCCTATCAGCTGGCCATAGCACATACACCAAAACTTTCACCACTCTACTGAAATTTGAGGGAGCCCCACTGTACCATGGCCTACAAGTCAGTTCCACAAACCTGGATTGTGTCCAATATGGTGCAAGTCCTCACCTCCACTGTCTTGCCTAGGCCTGCTCTACTCTTGAGGTCCACACACAGACGTACAACACTGCTTCCTTACTCAACGCAATCATCACAGTTCAGCTCCATCACAATTAAGGGTGCCATTTTGTCGATCTGAATACATGCACCAGCCTAATCCCCACTTTAAAAAAGTATCTGGTAATCCTAATGTGAGGGAGAAAAACCATACCTAATCTCTCTCCTGGAAGACACCCATTATTCACGATGCTTGTTAGTTATAACCTTTTACCTTCTGTGGACTCTTGATGCTGTTGCGTAGCACATAGCTACTCTTTGGATAGGTCTACTGTCAGAGTACAGATATGACTTAAATATGGGCTCACTAAGCAGTAGACTAGGATGAGGATAAATACTGGAAGAGATTTCATGACTAATCCCAATATTTCTTCACTTAGGTGGGGTTTCTGAAAAGATGTGGTTAGGAAGTCAGTCTGTGAATGGAAAAGTCCTCAACTAGAAATAAGGCCTCAGTTTCATGGGCTGAGGAATTTCTGCTGGAGAAAGGCAGTCATATAGGACATTAAAGATTCCCTTCCCACCCTAGTATCCTTAACGCAGCTCCACAGTCATCAGTGTAGCCCATACCTTAATCTTTACCTCTAAAGCTTCCACCATTTATAGACCAAACAGGATATGGCATACATTCTTCAGTTCTGATAGCAGATGTATGTGGTATGGAAAATCATACTAAGGTTTGATACAAAGTTTCTTTACTAAAAGTTGGATAAGATATACATGAAATACACAATTTTAAAATATCATTGCTTGACTTTACTGCTAATGATGAAGTAGGGAACCTTAAAACACTATCCTTACACTAAAGAAAAGATTAATCTGGCAAAAAACTGTCAGAACCAATGTTTTCAGAACTTTGAAATCTATTTTGAAAACTTACAGAGGAGTGATTAAATTTCAGTAGAGAGCATTGTGGCATTTTTAACTTATCTGCCTATCATCCCCCACTTCCTGGCACAGTAGCAGCTTTGGGATGGTGGCCTGTGTTCCTGGTGAAGCTTGCTGATGTCAGAGGGGGCAATATGGGCCCAGTTATCAAAGAATTGTGGTTGTGTGTTTTGACCTATCTTGTAGCTCCCTGAGAAATTGGTTCCAGAATGTTCTCAAGGCTGAAGCTGCCTCCAAGGCAGCATTCGTTGAAAATATTTAATTGCAGATATTCTAGCTACAGCTGTCTGGGTTAAAAAATAACAAAGGAGGTAAGTGGCAAACAGGCTGAAAAGCCTGGTAAAAAAGAGGCTGGGAAAGAAGATACATGGGGGAATAAGTGATTAGAAAAGCTCACACACATATCAGGAAATCTATAAATCCATGTACATGCCCGGACTAACATGTGCTCAGAAAAGACCTGAGAGGACCCTAAGCTTTCATCTCTGGATGATCTTTAGTCTCTACACAAGCAGGAAGTGAAGAGTAATGTAGAGTTATGAATGGCCTGGTTAAACTTGAAGGAGTACTACTACACAAAGCCAATAAACAAAGAACAGGAAAGCATTTTTTTCTCAAGGCATTTATGGACGTCTCTGTCAAGCCATTGACCACAAAGTTAAATGAAACAGAAAATTCAGTGACCACACATGACAAAAAAAGTAGACTTTACAAAAAGTTTAGAAAATCACTAAATAAGCAAACAACAACCCAAAGCAAACAGCAACAACAAACCCTGGGAAGGGGAGAATCTTATTTCCAGAGTTACCACATAATGATATTCAAATGTTTAGTTTTCAACAAAAATTTAAAAGACATGCAAAGAGACAAGAAAATATG
This sequence comes from Balaenoptera musculus, assembly GCF_009873245.2. Classification (NCBI taxonomy): domain Eukaryota; kingdom Metazoa; phylum Chordata; class Mammalia; order Artiodactyla; family Balaenopteridae; genus Balaenoptera; species Balaenoptera musculus. The sequence goes on along the minus strand of NC_045806.1, from coordinate 47,415,836 downwards.
ATCCATTCACAGAAAAAAGGGAAATTGACAGAAAATATGCCTGGGGAAGCCCAGATGATCAATGAATTTGAGGATAGGTCAACTGAAATACCCAGTCTGAGGAGCAGAAAGAAAAAAGAACAAAGGAAAATAAACAGGGCCTAAGAGGACTGTGGGAGACCATCAAACATATAAACATATACATAATGGGAGTCCCAGAGGAGAGGAGAGAGAAAAAAGAGCAAAGAGAATATTTAAAGAAATAATGGCCAAAACCATCTCAATTTTGACATAAGTTGTGAATCTAAACATCCAAGAAACCCAAAAAGCTCCAAGTAGATAAAGTCAAGAAACTCCATCCTGAGACACAATGAAATCAACCTGTCAAAAGTCAAAGCCAAATATGGAATCTTTAAATATTAAGAAAGAAGACTTTATATTGTATGATGGGTTCTGAATAACATTAATAGCGAATTTCTCATCAGAAAAGATGGAGGCCAGAAAGCAGTGGAATGACATGTGCAAGTGCTAAAAACAAAACCAAAAATTCTGTCAAACAAAATTTTATGTCTTGCAAAGCACCACCTAAAAAAATTCAGGAGTACTACACAGCCATTAAAAAAAGATAAAATCTTGCCATTTGCAACAACATGGATGGACCTTGAGGGTATTACATGGATGGACCTTGAGGGTATTATACTAAGTGTAATAAATCGGATTGAGAAAGACAAATGCCATATGATTTCACTCATATGTGGAATATAAACAAACAAAAAAAAAACAAAATAAATGAACAAACAAAACCAAACATGTAGATACAGAGAAGAGAGTAGCGGTTACCAGAGAGGAAGCAGAGGGGGGACAAAATGGATAAAGGGAACAAAACTGTATGGTGAAGGATAGAAACTAAATTGTTGGTGGGGATCATGCTGTAATGTATACAGAAGTCAAAATATGATGTTTTACACATGAAACATATAATGTTATAAGCCAACGTTAAATAAACTTCAATAAAAAAATCAAGAGAAATTAAGATGTCAACAGATAAACAGAGGCTTCATTAGCTCACTATACCCGTCATGATCTTAATTTTTGCTCATAATATAAAAGAGAACTTCTCTGGAGTGAAGTTTCTACCAAAGATTTTCAAATGTGTGCGTCCCGGACTTCAATTGTGAAATTCAGGAAATATCTTTATCCATAAAAAAGACTTCAAATATGGAGGTTCACAGTTTTCAGCATATAGTACTTACAGTTAAGATTTATTACAGCCAAAGGATAAAAAGCAAAATCAAGTAGGGGAAAAGGGACATGTGGTGAAGTATAGAGGAAACCAGCACAAGCCTCCCGGAGTCTTTGCCTAGTGATGTCATGTAATTCATTCCACCAGCAATGAATTGTGAAAACATGTATTAAGTGTTGTCTACCAGGGAGGCCCATTTTGGACTCAGTGCTGAAGTTCTTTATTGGAGGCTGATCATTAGGCACCCTCTGCCTGTCAGACACCAAGATTCCAGATTTTAGGGAAAGAAAGTAGGTATTCAGCATAAATCACACTGTATACATTATTGTACAAACAACTTAGGCAGAGAAAACTGCCTTATCAGTTAGGAAATATTGGGGACCATCCTGAAATCCAATGGGTAGCATTGATTCATTTTTGGAAGTCTTGAATTGTCAAATGATTACCAGTACTCTAGGGAAGTATTTTGAGGATTAAATGTGCTAATAGACGTACCTGCAAGTTACATAATGCCAAAGGGCTCTAGAAGACAAGAGTATCAACCTATGCATCCATTTTCAAATATAACTTTAAAATTAATTAATATGTAAATAACAATCAGAAAGCCACTTCTTGTCTTAAAACCAATTAAAGGACTTGAGGACATAGGGAGGGGGGAGGGTAAACTGGGACGAAGTGAGAGAGTGGCATGGACATATATACACTACTAAATGTAAAATAGATAGTGGGAAGTAACCACATAGCACAGGGAGATCAGCTCGGTGCTTTGTGACCATGTAGAGGGGTGAGATGGGGAGGGTGGGAGGGAGATGCAAGAGGGAGGAGATATGGAGATACATATATATATGGAGATATATATAGCTGATTCACTTTTTTATAAAGCAGAAACTAACACACCATTGTAAAGCAATTATACTCCACTAAAGATGTTAAAAAAATAAATAAAATAAATACGAAAAAACCCCCATTAAAATGCGTGGTTCTACCACAATGTTGGTGCCTAGTCCACAGAGAGGGCAATAAGAAGAAGTTAGTTTCCTTAGGACCGAGGAGGAGCCCTCGCACCTGCAGGACAACTTGTTGCCCCATCCATAGGGAGGAATAAGCTTCCTGTTATGGCTGCAACTGCTAAGAAGCTGGCCTTGCTGCAGTTTCTCCCACTTGTTTTTCTAGACACCATGTGGCTGGCAGGGTCCTGGTGCTCTGGCCAGGTGTCAGGCCTGAGCCTCTGAGGTGGGAGAGCCGAGTTCAGGATATTCATCCACCAGAGACCTCCTGGCTCCACATAATATCAAATGGTGCTAGCTCTCCCAGAGATCTCCATCTCAATGTTATGACACAGCTCCATTCAATGACCAGCAAGCTACAGTACTGGACACCCTATGTCAAACAACTAGCAAGACAAGAACAAAACCCCACCCATTAGCAGAGAGGCTGTTTAAATCATAATAAGGTCACAGACATCCCAAAACACACCACTGGTGGTCCTGCCCACCAGAAAGACAAGATCCAGCCTCATCCAACAGAAAACAGGCACCAGTCTCCTCAACCAGGAAGGCTACACAACTCACTGAACCAAATTTACCCACTGGAGGCAGACACCAAAAACAAAGGGAAATATGAACCTGCAGCCTGCGAACAGGAGACTCCAAACACTGTAAGTGAAGCAAAGTGAGAAGACACAGAAATACACAGCAGATGAAAGAGCAAGGTAAAAACACACCAGACCAAACAAATGAAGTGGAAATAGGCAGTCTAACTGAAAAAGAATTCAGAGTAATGATAGAAAAGATGATGCAAAATCTCAGAAACAGAATGGAGAAAATACAAGAAACGTTAAACATGGACCTAGAAGATAGATATTTGAAGAGATTATAGTTAAAACCTTCCCTAATATGGGAAAGGAAATAGTTAATCAAGTCCAGGAAGTGCAGAGAGTCCCATACAAGATAAAACCAAGAAGAATCACGCAAAGACATATACTAGTCAAACTATCAAAAATTAAATACAAACAAAAAACATTAAGAGCAGCAAGGGAAAAACAACAAATAATATACAAGGGAATCCCCATAAAGTTAACAGCTGATCTTTCATCAGAAACTCTGCAAGCCAGAAGGGAGTGGCAGGACATATTTAAAGTGATGAAAGGGAAGAAACTATAACCAAGATTACTCTACCCAGCAAGGATTTCATTCAGATTTGACAGAGAAATTAAAACATTTACAGACAAGCAAAACCTAAGACAATACAGCACCATCAAACCAGCTTTACAATAAATGCTGAAGGATCTTCTCTAGGCAGGAAACACAAGAGAAGGAAAAGACCTACAATAACAAACCCAAAACAATTAAGAAAATGGTAATAGGAACATACATATCAATAATTACCTTAAATGTAAATGGATTAAATGCTCCAACCAAAAGACATAGACTGGCTGAATGGATACAAAAACAAGACCCGTATATATGCTGTCTACAAGAGACCCACTTCAGACCTGGGGACACATACACACTGAAGGTGAGAGGATGGAAAAAGATATTCGTGAAAATGGAAATCAAAAGAAAGCTGGAGTAGCAATACTCATATCGGACAAAATAGACTTTAAAACAAAGACTATTACAAGAGACAAAGAAGGACGCTATATAATGATCAAGGGATCAATCCAAGAAGAAGATATAACAATTGTAAATATTTATGCATCCAACATAGGAGCACCTCAATACATAAGGCAAATGCTAACAGCTATAAAAGAGGAAATCAACAGTAAAACAATCATAGTAGGGGACTTTAACACCTCACTTTCACAAATGGACAGATCATGCAAAATTAAAATAAAAAAAGGACTCACAAGCTTCATATTACACATTAAGCAAGATGGACTTAATTGATATTTATAGGACATTCCATCCAAAAACAATGGAATACACTTTCTTCTCAAGTGCTCATGGAACATTCTCCAGGATAGATCATATCTTGAGTCACAAATCAAGCCTTGGTAAATTTAACAAAATTGAAATTGTATCAAGTATCTTTTCTGACCACAACGCTATGAGACTAGATATCAATTACAGGAAAAATCTGTAAAAAATACAAACATATGGAGGCTAAACAATACACTACTTAATAACCAAGAGATCACTGAAGAAATGAAAGTGGAAATCAAAAATATCTGGAAACAAATGACAATGAAAACACGACAACTCAAAATCTATAGGATGCAGCAAAAGCAGTTGTATGAGTGAAGTGTATAGCAATACAATCCTACCTCAAGAAACAAGAAACTTCTCAAATAAACAACCTAACTTTAGAGCTAAAGCAATTAGAGAAAGAAGAACAAAAATCCCCTCAAAGTTAGCAGAAGGAAAGAAATCATAAAGATCAGATCAGAAATAAGTGAAAAAGAAATGAAGGAAACTATAGCAAAGATCAACAAAACTAAAAGTTGGTTCTTTGAGAAGATAAACAAAATTGATAAACCATTAGCCAGACGCATGAAAAAAAAAAGAGAGAAGACTCAAATCAAGAGAATTAGACATGAAAAAGAAGTAACAAATGACACAGCAGAAATACAAAGGATCATGAGAGGTAACCACAAGGAACTATATGCCAATAAATTGGACAACCTGGAATAAATGGACAAATGCTTAGAAAAGCACAACCTTCTGAGACTGAACCAGGAAGAAATAGAAAATATAAACAGACCAATCACAAGCACTGAAACTCAGACTGTGATTTAAAAACTTCCAACAAACAAAAGCCCAGGACCAGATGGCTTCACAGGCAAATTCTATCACACATTTAGAGAAGAGCTAACACCTATCTTTCTCAAACTCTTCCAAAATATAGCAAAGGGAGGAACACTCCCAAACTCATTCTACGAGGCCACCATCACCCTGATACCAACACCAGACAAAGATGTCACAAAGAAAGAAAACTACAGGTAAGTATCACTGATGAACATAGATGCAAAACTCCTCAACAAAATACTTGCAAACAGAATCCAACAGCACATTACAAGGAGCTTACAACATGATCAAGTGGGGTTTATCCCAGGAATGCAAAGATTATTCAATATGTGCAACTCAATCAATGTGATACACCATATTAACAAATTGAAGAATGATCATCTCAATAGATGCAGAAAAGGCTTTTGACAAAATTCAACACCCATTTATGATAAAAGCCCTCCAGAAAGTAGGCATAGAGGGAAATTACCTCAACATAACTAAGGCCATATATGACAAACCCACAGCCAACATCGTTCTCAGTGGTGAGAAACTGAAACCATTTCCTCTAAGATCAAGAAGAAGACAAGGTTCCACTCTCACCACTACTCTTCAACATAGTTTTGGAAGTTTTAGCCACAGGAATCAGAGAATAAAAAGAAATAAAAAGAATCCAAATCAGAAAAGAAGTAAAACTGTCATTGTTTGAAGATGACATGATACTATACATAGAGAATCCTTAAGATGTTACCAGACAACTACTAGAGCTAATCAATGAATTTGGTAAAATAGTAGGATACAAAATTAATGCACAGAAATCTCTTGCATTCTTATATATTGATGATGAAAAATCTGAAAGAGAAATTAAGGAAACACTCCTATTTACCATTGCACAAAAATAATAAAATACTTAGGAATAAACCTACCTAAGGAGACAAAAGACCTGTATGCAGAAAGCTATAAGACACTGATGAAAGAAATTAAAGATGATACAAACAGATGGAGAGATACACCATGTTCTTGGATTGGAAGAATCAACGTTGTGTAAATGAGTGTACTACCCAAAGCAATCTACAGATTCAATGCAATCCTTATCAAACTACCAGTGGCATTTTTCACAGAACTAGAACAAAAAATTTCACAATTTGTATGGAAACACAAAAGATCCTGAATAGCCAAAACAATCTTGAGAAAGACAAATGGAGCTGGAGGAATCAGGGTCACGGACTTCAGACTATACTACAAAGGTACAGTAATCATGACAGTATGGTAATGGCACAAAAACAGAAATATAGATCAATGGAACAGGATAGAAAGCCCAGAGATAAACCCACACACATATGGCCACCTTATTTTTGATAAAGAAGGCAAGAATATACAATGGAGAATAGACAGCCTCTTCAAAAAGTGGTGCTGGGAAAACTGGACAGCTACATGTAAACTAATGAAATTAGAACACTCCCTAACACCATACACAAATATAAACTCAAAGTAGATTAATGACCTAAATGTAAGTCCAGACAGTTTAAAACTCTTAGAGGAAAACATAGGCAGAATACTCTATGACATAAATCACAACGAGATCCTTTTTGACCCACCTTATAGACAAACGGAAATGAAAAGAAAAATAAACAAATGTGACCTAATGAAACTTAAAAGCTTTTGAACAGGAAAGGAAACCATAAACGAGACGAAAAGACAACTGTCAGAATGGGAGAAAATACTTGCAAATGAAGCAACTGACAAAGGTTTAATCTCCAAAATTTACAAGCAGCTCATGCAGCTCCATATCAAAAAAAGAAGCAACCCAATCCAAAAATGAGCAGAAGACCTAAATAGACATTTCTCCAAAGAAGATATACAGATTGCCAACAAACACATGAAAGGATGCTCAACGTCACTAATCATTAGAGAAATGCAAATCAAATCTACAATGAGGTATCACCTCACACCAGTCAGAATGGCCATCATCAAAAAATCTACAACAATAAATGCTGGAAAGTGTGTGGAGGAAAGGGAACCCTCTTGCACTGTTGGTGGTAATGTAAATTGATACAGCCACTCTGGAGAACAGTATGGAGGTTCCTTAAAAAACTAAAAATAGAACTACCATACTACCCAGCAATACTACTACTGGGCATAAACTCTGAGAAAACTGTAATTCAAAAAGAGTCATGTACCACAATGTTCTTTGGTGCTCTATTTACAATAATCAGGACATGGAAGCAACCTAAGTGTCCATCAACAGATGAATGGATAAAGAAGATGTGACACATATATACAATGGAATATTACTCAGCCATAAAAAGAAACGAAATTGAGCTATTTGTAGTGCGGTGGGTTAACCTAGAGACCGTCATACAGAGTGAAGTAAGTCAGAAAGAGAAATAAAAATACCCTATGCTAGCACATATATGTGGTATCTAAAGAAAAAATTGGTTCTGAAGAACCTAGGGGCAGGAGAGGAATAAAGACACAGATGTAGAGAATGGATTTGAGGACACGGGGAGGGTGAAGGGTAAGCTGGGACGAAGTGAGAGAGTGGCATGGACATATATACACTACCAAATGTAAAATAGATAGCTAGTGGGAAGCAGCCACATAGCACAGGGAGATCAGCTTTGTGCTTTGTGACCACCTAGAGGGGTGGGATAGGGAGGATGGGAGGGAGACGCAAGAGCAAGGGGATATGGGGATATATGTATAGGTATAACTGACTCACTTTGTTATATAGCAGAAACTAACACACCATTGTAAAGCAATTATACTCCAATTAAGATGTAAAAAAAAAGTTATATTTAGGTAATTGACAAAATTAAATAATATTAATATTAGTTGATTATATAAATAATACTAAATAAATGTTTATTTTGCTGAATTTAAAAATTACAAAAAAAATATAAATGGTGATCATAGCTATAAATACTAAAAAAAATGGAGTGCTACGAATTATGTTTTAAAAAGATTAGTCTTGCCATTGTGTGGAGAATAGACTAGGGGAAAAGAATAGAAGCAGAGAGAACAGTTAAGCAGTTCTTGAAATATATACTCCAATAAAGATGTTAAAAAAAAATAGATAGTCTTTTCACTAGGTAAAAAATTCAAAGGATATATGTGGTCGTACCATGCAAAAAAGATATATAACATAAAATGACAATTTAGGTATATTTCAATTTGCATGGAAATATTTCCCTTGTTTCTTTTCATTGTAGACATTTTCAAACATTTTAAAAAGAACAGAAAATAATATAAATAAACCATCATGCTTCAATATTTATCAATGGAGGGTGGAATGGATGCACTGAAATTGGCCATTTGGTGGTAACTCTTCAGTCTGAATAATGATTACTCAGTGTGTTATTTATTCTCTCTACTTTTGTGTTTTAAAACTTCTGTAATATTTTAATCTTATTTTTTGCACAGATTATTACAAGTGTTATCTGAAAAAATACAATATATCTTTAATATCAGTAACACACACACTTATATGGGCATAACTCAAGGTTCCAAACTTCTCTTCCATCTACTACTGTTATACTCTGTTGCAAGCCACTATTATATCTTACCCCATATACATAGTTTCTGCATCTAACACAATAGCCAGTAATTCTGTTAAATACTGAGTCAGTTATTACTGCTCCTCTGCTTTTATCCTAGCAATGGCTCTCCACCTTACTCAGTTTAAAAGCAAAAATCCTTAAAACTGCTTACAAGCTCCATGCACAGCATTTCCCCTTTTATCTCATCTCCTATGCTTTTCTTCCTTGTTTCCTCTGCTCCAGCCACACTGGCCTCTTGGCTATTCCTCAAGCATGTCAGGCTCATTCCCACCTCTGGGCCTTTATGTAAACTGTTCACTCTACCTGGAATACTCTTTCCCACAGATCCTCATGTTGAAATCCCTCATTTTCTTTAACTCTTTGTTCAGATGTCACTTCAGTGATGTCTACATAATAACTCTTTAAAAAAAAAATGCTGCCTAACTCCCACTGCAGGAACTCATAGGTTCCCAACGCCTTCTACTTTTTCTCCCTTTTAACAGTAGGTGGTAGAGCAAGGTTTTTAGCCTAAATTCTGCCTTTACTTTTCCCCCAAACTCAATGCCTAAGATGAATTTAGTGAAGAAACATTTTAAAATGCAATAATGTGAACATATTTGCTTTATTGGAAAATATTTTCAAAAGCATAACATTTAATCTATCTACATTAAGGCATTTATGGGGAGATGAGAAAGAGCATTTCTAGAGCACACCCCAAGGTTGGGGGGACTCCATAAAATTCCTCGATATGAGATTCTTCTTGCTTCAGAATTTCTCTTTAGGCAGCACTTAGACTTACCAGACTCATGTTTTTTCCTCTTTCCTCAAATACACAACATGTACCAAATGTGTGACCATCTTTACTTATCATCTCTATGTCTTAGTGACCTCAGCTGTATCCGAATAGTAATAGAATCTATCTGATAGGACTGTAATGAAGATTAAATAAGTTAATACAGGTAAAGACCTTAGAACAGTATCTGAATTATTATGAATCCTATATATGGCTTTATTTAGAAAATACTCCATATAAACATCTCAGTATTTTCCATAAAATTCCATAGCTCTCTGTACTCTACTACATTTCTTGGCACAGATTTCCATTACCTGCACTGCCTCCAGGTGCCCCTCCAACTTCTAGCCTCCGGTCACCATCCTCTCCCCCTTTTTACAAGCATGATATTATCAGTCTCTTTTGGCTCTCCATTTGTACTAGCAGACAAACAGGTTCTTCCCCCAAAGGTCCTTTTTCCTTAGAAGGAAAAAATGGAATGATAAATGACAATTTTCTCTCCTCAGAAAGGATTAAAACAAATTATTTTGATACAAAGAACCAGAAAATCAAATGCCATTTCAAGGTTAAAAAAAGAGTAGCATTAGTTATCCTGGGCCTGTGGCCACAGGACCTGAGGAGAGCTTTCTGGGACGAGAGCTGCCAAAAGTGTTAGGAGATGACATTAAATATGTGAAGGATTGAAAGAGAGAAAAGGAAAGAGACCAAGTGGAAATTGTTGGGGCAAAAGTTTGTAATACTACAGGCATTTTAGACTTTAAGGTCAAATAAATCCAGGTTGGAACCTTGACTAATTATATCTACACAGAGATAAACATATTTTATATGAAGACATACTCTGAAGATCAATTGAAATAATATGTATCAAGTGCATAGTATGGTGGAAATCAGTGAGATTTATTTTTACCTGTATTTTTAAGATAAATTTTAGATGTTCATTAACTATTTGATTTAACTGCATTTATTTTTTTCACTTTCATTTATAACAAGTCCTTTTTTTATTTAAATACAAAGTGTTAAGCATAAAGCAGTATAATTGCTGTATAGGTATAACAAAAACTTTGACAGTAATACAGAAATCACTGAAGTCTTGGAAGATTTTCCTTAAATCAGCATGTGAACTGAGTAGTCTGCCAACCTCTATGTGGATTAGAAATGAGTCAGAGTTCTGATCCTCCAGCAGCAGAAGAAAACAAGAGAAATGAGTCAGAGTTCTAGCCCTCCAGCAGTACAAGAAAACAGGAGAGAGCTCACCTGTACTGTCATTTCACTGATGATTGTGATCATATTTCTGATTCTGTCACCATCACTGTATATCTGGGAATCATTCAGTGCTGTACTCAAGTGCAGTCCCACTGTGAGGCCACATTCCAGATTGGGGAGTAGAGAGTGCTAGCTCATTCATGCACTCATATTAGAAGGCTCCAAGCCAACGGTGTAGATGAAACACAGAAGCTTCTTTGAGGTTGAGACTGCTAATACTTACTGACTACTCTGCTTCTTTGTCACACAGCCAAACACCATTTTCAAGCCTACTTTGTTTCTATGGGAGACATTGTAACCATATTCTGTCCAATAGAATGTGAGTACAAGTGATGTACTCTGTTTCTAGTCTGGCCATGAACCATTCCACATAATCATTTTCTCTATCCATCTCCCAAGCATACAGTTCTCAGCAAGGTTAAATTTCTGAGCTAGTGGAGTCACAGGATGGAAGGAAGTCAAATACCTGAGTTTTCAGCTTGAAGCACAGACATACAGGAAAGCCTCTTGACAAGAAACATCCCCATGGGTCTTTGTATGAGAAGTAAACTTTTGTTGTTGCTCTTTTTTGTTGTTGTTGTTGCTCTTTTTTAAATTTTTATTAAAGAAAAAATTTTTTATTGGGCTATAGTTATTTTACAATGTTGTGTTAGTTTCTACTGTACAGAAAGTAGAGTTCCCTGTGCTATAGAGCAGGTTCCTATTAGTTACCTATTTTATACATATTAGTGTATATATGTTAATCCAAGTCTCCCAATTCATCCCACTCCCAGCCCCCACTTTAACCCCTTGGTGTCCATACGTTTGTTCTCTACATCTGTGTCTCTATTTCTGCTGTGCAAACTGGTTTATCTGTGCCATTTTTCTACATTCCACATATATGTGTTAATATACGATATTTGTTTTCCTCTTTCTGACTTTCTTCACTCTGTATGACGGTCTCTAAGTCCATTCACGTTTCTACAAATGACCCAGTTTTGTTCCTTTTTTATGGCTGAGTAATATTCCATTGTATATATGTATCACATCTTCTTTATCCATTTGCCTGTTGATGGACATTTAGGTTGCTTCCATGACCTGGATATTGTAAATAGAGCTGCATGAAAATTGAGGTGCATGTGTCTTTTTGAATTATGGCTTTCTCAGAGTATATGACCAGTAGTGGGATTGCTGGGTTGTATGGTAGTTCTAATTTTAGTTTTTTAAGGAACCTCCATACTGTTCCCCATAGTGGCTGTATCAAATTACATTCCCACCAACAGTGCAAGAGGGTTCCCTTTTCTCCATACCCTACCCAGCATTTATTGTTTGGAGATTTTTGATGATGGCCATTCTGACTGGTGTGAGGTGATACCTCATTGTAGTTTTGATTTGCATTTCCTTAATGATTAGTGATGTTGAGCAGCTTTTCACGTGTTTGTTGGCAATCTGTATATCTTCTTGGGAGAAATGTCTATTTAGGTCTTCTGCCCATTTTAGGATTGGGTTCTTTGTTTTTTGATATTGAGCTACATGAGCTGCTTGTAAGTTTTGGAGATTAATCCTTTGTCAGTTGCTTCATTTGCAAACATTTTCTTCCATTCTGAGGGTTGTCTTTTGGTCTTGTTTATGATTTCCTTTGCTGTGCAAAAGCTTTGAAGTTTCATTAGGTCCCATTTGTTTATTTTTGTTTTTATTTCCATTTCTCTAAGAGGTGGGTCAAAAAGGATCTTGCTGTGATTTAGAGTGTCCTTCCTATGTTTTCCTCTAAGAGTTTATAGTCTCTGGTCTTACATTTAGATCTTTAATGCATTTTGAGTTTACTTTTGTGTATGATGTTAGGGAGTGTTCTAATTTCATTCTTTTACAAGCAGCTGTCCAGTTTTCCCAGCACCACTTATTGAAAAGGCTGTCTTTTCTCCATTGTATATTCTTGCCTCCTTTACCAAAAATAAGGTGATAATATGTGTGTGGGTTTATCTCTGGGCTTTCTATCCTGATCCATTGATCTATATATCTGTTTTTGTTTCAGTACCATACTGTCTTGATTACTGTACCTTGTAGCATAGTCTGAAGTCTGGGAGCCTGATTCCTCCAGCTCCATTTTTCTTTCTCAAGATTGCTTTGGATAAGATGGCGGAAGAGTGAGACGTGGAGATCAACTTCCTCTCCACCGATACATCAGAAATACATCTACACGTGGAACTGCTCCTATAGAACACCCACTGAACGCTGGTAGAAGACATCAGGCCTCCCAAAAGGCAAGAAAATCCACATGTACTTGGGTAGGGCAAAAGAAAAAAGAAACAACAGAGACAAAAGAATAGGGACGGGACCTGTACCAGTGGGAGGGAGCTGTGAAGGAGGAAAGGTTTCCACACACTAGGAAGCCCCTTCGCGGGCAGAGACGGTGAGTGACAGAGGGGGGAAGCTTCGGAGCCACGGAGGAGAGCGCAGCAACAGGGGTGCGGAGGGCAAAGCAGAGATTTTCCTGCACAGAGGATCGGTGCAGACCAGCACTCATCAGCCCTAGAGGCTTGTCTACTCACCCGCAGGGGCGGGCAGAGGCTGGGAGCTGAGGCTTGGGCTTCGGTCGGATGGCAGGGAGAGGACTGGGGTTGGCGGCGTGAACACAGCCTGAAAGGGTTAGCACACCACAGCTAGCCGAGAGGGAGTCCGGGAAAAAGTCTGGAGCTGCCAAACAGGCAAGAGACTTTATCTTGCCTCTTTGTTTCCTGGTGCGCGAGGAGAGTGGATTCAGAGCACCGCCTAAATGAGCTCCAGAGATGGGCGTGAGCTGCGGTTATCAGAGCAGACCCCAGAGATGGGCACGAAATGCTAAGGCTGCTGCTGCCGCCACCAAGAAGCCTGTGTGCAAGCACAGGTCACTATCCACACCGCCCCTCTCAGGAGCCTGTGCAGCCCGCCACTGCCAGGGTCCTGTGATCAATGGACAACTTCCCCGGGAGAACGCCCGGTGCTCCTCAGGCTGCTGCAAAGTCACGCAGGCCTCTGCCGCTGCAGGCTCGCGCCACATCTATACTATTCCCTCCCGCCGGCCTGAGTGAGACAGAGCCCCCAAAGCAGCTGCTCCTTTAACCCCATCCTGTGTGAGTGAAGAACAGACGCCCTCAGGTGACCTACACGCAGAGGCGGGTCCAAATGCAAAGCTGAAACCCGGGAGCTGTTTGAACAAAGAAGAGAAAGGGAAATTTCTCCCAGCAGCCTCAGAAGCAGCAGATTAAAGCTCCACAAACAACTTGATGTACCTGCATCTGTGGAATACCTGAATAGACAACAAATCATGCCAAATTGAGGAGGTGGACTTTGGGAACAAGATATATTATTTTTTCCCCTTTTCCACTTCTTTGAGTGTGTACGTGTATGCTTCAGTGGGAGAATTTGTCTGTATAGCTTTGCTTTCACCATTTGTCCTAGGGTTGTGTCCACACGTTTTTTTTTTTTTAACTTTAAAATTTATTTTTCTTTTTTCATGATAATTATTTTTTTATTTTAATAACTTTATTTTATTTTATCTTACTTTATTTTATTTTATCCTCTTTCCTTTTTTTTTTT